>NC_141343.1:455000-457500 GCF_037954235.1 Aulostomus chinensis | reverse complement strand
CTATACTGCCGTCTTGTGGTAGAAAATGTGAAATGTATAGCCTAGTCTAGTTTTTCTGAAACAGTTTCGTGGAGTGGAATGATTTACCTGTCAGCGATGAGCTCATTAAGCAGTCTGAGAACTCATTTGATGAAAGCTTTAATGGAAGTGTTATGTTCATTTATATAAAAACTACGCTACGTGCATTATAGCTTTAGCATTTGCTTGACAATGAAATGGAAACATAATTCATCACTCCTGATGCCAACTTCCAAATCCACATCTGAAAAGACTACTTGATGACCACAAATGTGCAACTCATACAGTGTAAGATAAATAGTATACAGAAGTATGATGAGGGAAGCAAGAGCCAGCCACATATCTTTACTGACGATTACTGAGTGTACGAAGACGAGTGATTAAGAAGACGTCAATTATTCGACGATGCACTTGAGGGTTTATAAATTTACTGTTTTGCTTTTGTTAGCCGTGAGTCACCATTAGCGTCAAGCTAAATATACGTGACTGACTGTCTACATTCTGGAGTCGCATAGAAGTAATGCAGTTGGAAAAACCATCTTTGTGAGCCCTAGGTACCTATTAGTGAGTACATTAAAGGTAAAATACTCTTTTTGGTTGAAGTATCACTTAAAGGCCTCATGCTGCAACTGCTTGTCTTTAAAAATTTCCTTCTCACCCATGGCAGGTAGTTGGAGTGGCCCAGGCTATCAACAAGAAATGTGGAGAGGATGGTGCCTTCACTGACCAGGATGAAAAGGCCAGGAAAATTCAATTTTAAACAGTAAAACAGTTTGCTTTGTTCCCGTTTTACATTTCACCTCCTTGTCTGGTTTTATTCTCCTAGCAGCTGTAATGAGTGAGCTTCCTTTGCCGCTTTGTTACACACAAGCTTGGACAATCAGTTGCGCATCTGTCTCCATTAGGTTTTTTATTGATAGTGATTGCATCATTGGAAAAATAGAATTCTCGAGAATTTCTCTCTTCTCAAAGAATGGAGTGTATGGTGGGTATAGTATAATAAACGACTGGCACGTTTTTTGTTTTTTAGAGAATCACCTTTGTGACATCAGTAATCACAGCCATTACTTCGTATGAGAGAACTTAGTGAGTTATTTTTATCAGTGAATATGAGTAAGCGTTTTTGCAGGTTAACAAGTCCATGTTTAGTTCTTGTTTCTAAAATCAGCACATGAACAAACGTTCTGAACTAAAGTGGACCGGACATGTTACATAGCGTGTCCCTAAAGCTTCCTGATAGACTGCCTATAAAAGCTCCATCCATCTCTCTCAGACTCTCTTTCCTTCCTTGTGTCATCTGTTCATCTCTCCATCTTAACTTCCTCTGTCCCTCTGTTCTCCTCTTCATTGATTTATCGTTTTTTCCGTGCAGCCGTCAGCTCTGTCTTCCCTTTTTCTTACTTCACATGATCCGTTCCTCTCCAACAGGACTTCTCTGCATACTTGGCCTTTTCGGGCATTGTCCTTCACAACGCGCAGCTCTATGAGACGTCACAGCTGGAGAACAGACGCAATCAGGTGGTGCTTTTCTCAAGTGTGTGTGTGTGTGTGTGTGTGTGTGTGTGTGTGTGTGTGTGTGTGTGTGTGTGTGTGTGTGTGTGTGTGTGTGTGTGTGTAGACAGGATTGTGTGTGATGTTTGATGATGTGTGCAGGTGCTTTTGGACCTTGCCAGTCTGATCTTTGAGGAGCAGCAGTGCCTGGAGGTTCTGCTGAGAAAGATTGCAGGAACCATCTTGTCCTTCATGCAGGCCCAGGCTTGTACCGTCTTCATTGCTGACGAAGATTCCATGGTGAGCGCACACACACACTCACATGCCGCTCATGCATAATGCAGACAGGGGAGTTTTGTCTCACTGATCTTACTAGTGTCATAAAAAAGTGTTTTTTGACGTTGATGGATTTACTCACTCGGTCACATGAACCTTCTCATCAAACGCATCAGAAGTGCTCAGTGCAACATTCCACTGGCTCTTTGAAGGAAGCTGGATTCTTGATGTGCCTTTTCTTTGTGATGCAAGAGTTTGAAAAGCAGCCTCAGCATCTACAGGAAGAAACCTTGCTCACACATCAGCTCAGTGCTTGATTTTAATCTGTACATGGAGCCTGTGTAATTCACTTTCCAAACAACAGAACCACAATAACTTAACCCCAAATGTGTGCTTCGGTGCCTCGGAACGGTGTGAATGAGGGATGTGTTTGTACCAGAGGGCTGGTCAGAAAAATCGGATCAAAATCTCTAAATAATTCAAACAGATTCATGACAGTGGTGGCTGAAATCATTTCAGTAGTGCAGCATCAATCACAGACAGCTAAACACACAAAAATGAAAAATTTGATCAGGTTCATATCAATTTGAATATCTGAAGTTCCCAATCACATAAAATAAGTTAGCTAGAGCAGACCAGTGTCAATGCCAAAAGTCCACTTTTATCAGGATCCACATATCATACACATTCATAGATGCTGTGACTGTAGATATGC
>NC_141343.1:250000-450000 GCF_037954235.1 Aulostomus chinensis | reverse complement strand
ATGCACAGAATGCAGAATTTGCTAACTGGAATTTTTGCATACATAAAGTTCATGAACTTGGCAGTTGGAACACACTGACTGAATTTGATGTCATAGTTTGTATGAATAGCATGTTAGAAGGTGACAGGCTGGGGCTTACAGGGTTTACTGTCAATGCTAGCAGCTTTGCAAGGCAGTTAAGCACTGCAGGTTTTTTTTTTAGCTTTGAGACCGCAGACCATATTTTGTCAGAGTTGCTCCAAATCTGTCAGAAGTGTAAGGTGACTTTTCTAACATACTGTCTCCGGTGCTCCTCTAAATCAGCATGCTGTTTGTGGAATGAGAAAAAGATTTTTTGAAAAGAGGCCCGTGATGTAAAACCAGAATGGCATTTATGTGTCAGCCATTGACTCTACTACCTGTGGTTGGAAAGCACTTGTACAGCAGATATAACCAGAAGACCATTCAGTCGTCCTCCCATGACAAGACTGATTCCTCTAAAGAATATGAGAAGACAAGCTGGATTTATTTCTTTATTCTTACTTGAAAGAACAAAAACCCCTCCATATCCTGTGTCATCCTGCTATAAACCCTAAACCTCTCCAGCAATCCCAATAAATGTCATAATACTGAGGATCCTTTTTTCTGTTTAAGGCAACTTTATTGCCCTTACCTTGAAAGGTCAGGCCAAACTAGAGCTGCAGAATGAAGGTGTGTGTATGAGGGGCAGTGTTTTCCAAAACCAAACGGACTCCTCCATCTTTAACATCCTGTTCCCACCTCGTAAAAATTGGGAAAAAAAAAAAAGGATTCTTTGCGAGGGGTTGGGGGTGCAGGTTGAGAGAAAACAAGTCCCTAAAAGGGGGGGAAAGCAAAAGGAGCACTGGAATGTCGAAATAATCTCTCCTTCTGGCAAGACTTGATGAGTAATAGATCAACATCTCTGTTTCATGCTCTGAGATGCGTGTGCAGACCATGGCTTAACTTATGTGGATACTGCAATTAGCCATTAATAGCTTAAGTGGAAGGAATGATTTAGTGGACATGTCCAGAAAACACAGCTGGTCAACCTGCAGAGAAGCGTGCTTGGATTAGGTAAAGAACTACATCAAACGTCCTATGTCTCCATAAGTTGTCACCTGATCACACATCAACCCCCAGCATGCCACAGTTACATCACTCATTCAGACAAATATACTTGCTTTGTTCTTTTTGCAGAACTCATTCTCCAGTGTCTTTCACATGGAATACGAGGAGTTGGCCGAAGTCCTAGATGCCCCCAAAAGGTAAGGCAATTGTGCTGAAACCATTTATTATATTAAAGGTCTTGCAGCTCAGCCTTGAAATGCAGTCCAGCTGTTCCACAGGTTATTCACCCTAACTTTTTCTTTTCAAACAACCATTTTTTTCTGCTTCAGAACCCTACAGAAAATATTTTGCATGACGGTTCCTTGCATAAGGATTGATGATTCATGAAAAAGAAGCTGAGAATTAAATCAATACTTCACCCAAAAAGTGTTTTTACCTTTCCAGTACGAATTGGTATCTAGTGCTCACAAGGACAGCATTTTCTTTCCCTTCTTGCATTTCTTCTTTGTGGCTCAAGGATGTAGAAAGAGCCAGAGATGAATATTTATCCTGAAGTTTATGGTGACTGATGACTAACAACAGCAATACTGACCCAAAACTCTCAAGAGCATTGTTCAGTGTAATCAACATCTTAGAGTTTATAAATCAATGTTTTAGGGCGGTTGTGCTTTTGTCGTGATTAGCTTGAAAGGTAAAATGCAAATTTTGGATGAAGTAATGCTATAATATTTTTTTGTTTTTATTCAGTCACTTCAGATTGAAACACAAAAGAATGGACAGGCAGTTTAGCCCAATTCTTGTAGGTTTTCTGAGCTTGTTTGTATCTTAGCATCTTTTACATGCCTCCTTCACCTGCCAACAATGTGTCATGGAAGTTATCATTTGATCATAGGCTGTGGCCTCAGAGCTAGTCTTATCATTAGCCAAGTTCTTTTGGCTCAATTCGCTGAGATCCTTAGTTACAACCTCTTCATCTCTTTACCCAAGAAAGTCTAACATTTTTAGGTCAGCGTACATCTGTATTGTATTTGACAGCTCTATTAGTTGCACATGGAAAAGCAGTTCCTCTATAGTTCATGGAGCTGGATGATAAAATCCTGTTTAACCAGATAATGAGTCCATAATTTTACCTCATATCCCAGCTTTTTACAGCAGGTTGTTTGAAAATGAAACATAATTTCCTCCATTTCAAGAGGATCGTCTGATAACACAATATTACCCAGGAAATTTTGGCAGCGTCCAGGTTATTATTAGTTTTTCTCGCATCTTGTGTTTTTCATCAGCACTTTCCTCACCTCAGAAAGCTCCACCCAGTGATTAATACAATGAATTCATTTGAAAGCTCAGGAAAAGTCAGTAGAGTTAAGATTTATTTAACTTTAAAGATTCACACTAAATGTGAATCAGTAGTGTATGCAGTTTTTTTTTTTAAGACAGTGGAAATAATTCCAGGACAGCAAAATCAGCATCATTAGAGTAACCTCTAAGAGAAATAACCTTCAGTTAGAAGATGGCACTCAGAAGTAAAGACGGGAGGATAAAGAATCCAGCAAAAGAACGAAATAGTTAAAGCATTTACAGGCAGGATGAGTTGAGGGTCAGGGTAAGAAGAAAAGGAACTGTGGAAGTTCCAGCCAGGAGGAGGGAATAAACTGTAATCTGATTTTAGCTGCAATGATTCCCAGCCTTGCTGCTCTCTGTGGTGGTCTGTGACCCCTGTTGCTATGCAGCATCTAAATTACAATCTCAATCCTAGGCCAAGCAACACAATAGGATAGTGCATGGGTGCACTTGTCTTTGTGATATACGTCTGTATTCTGTAGCTCTTATATTAGATTTCAGACAGTCAATATGTTCCTCCTGATCATTCAACAATTTGATGGATTCCTTATTTTTATCAGACCAAAATGATAATACACAGAGTGTGTGAGAATTGTTGGTTGGCCTGATAATGAGTACAAAATGGAACGTCCCCGAATCCAGATTCAGGAATTATCTTTCCTTTTTTGTTTACATTGCAAGACATTGCACTGTAGGAATGTTCCGAGGCTAGAGTACACACATTCATTACTTAAGTATGAATACAGATACTCATGTAAAGACTGCTAAAATTAGAATTACTGATTTAAACGTTTTACTCAAGTAAAAGGAAAGTAAAAACCCTTAAATATACTGAAAAGTAAAAATACTGAGTCACTTTTTTAACTTAATGGTTTTCAAGAACAACAACAAGGGAATAGGAATATGGCGGATGTCTTCTCCTTCTGTTGTTCACTATGACATGTGGGGACCAATGTTTACGTGCATTCGCCAGTCCCTCCAGGATTCCACAGAGGTTTTGTTTTTTGTTCTTTTTTTAATTGAATGCATTCAAAAATGCTTGTTTTTATGGAGGCAGGAATTTTTTGAATAAATAAATTTGTGGGATCTGGCAAAATCTGATATTGAGTGCAAAAACTTTGTTATTTGTGGCTATGTATAGTAACATCCATCCTAGCTAAAGAAAAACATCAGAAACAACTACGTCCTATGAAAATAAGCATTCCACAACTCAGAAAGAGCTGAGAATATTTTTTTCTCCATTTTTGAAAAAAATTCTAAATTGTAAAAAAGAACCCTGCTGCAAAAAAGTGCAAAGATGCTTTTTAAACAACAACTCAGTACAATACAAAACAGTGGTTCTGTTATAAAACTGATGTAATTAAGTGCAATACGGTGTGCACATACGGCAAAATGCAGTGTCTGTCAGGTAGTGATTGTCACATTTTGACATCACTGCAACATTTTCCAACTTTTTGCATTTAAATGGCTGATATTTTCTGGAGGTGAATGTGGTGAATTGTTGAATATGCAGCCTGTATTCGGACGGAGGAGGCCATGTGTCAGTGAGTAAATGTAACAAATGCTAATGAGGCATGCTAACTTCCTTTGTTTTCATTGATGACTGCTTCAAACAAAGGGGATTATCATCGAAGTAAGAGGGACAATGCTGGGAATATTTTTGATTGGCAAAACGGGCAGGTTCATCTTCTTGTTTTTGAAGAGAACAGTGAAAACAGTTTTCCAGCAGTCTGACTGCTACAGAGGGAGTATAATCAGCTCCCAACAGTGTCAGGGAACAACACGAGGCAGATGTCTCATCTTCACTCATCCTCTGCAGCATCCTGTTGTTTATCGTCTACTTTCAGACAGTTTCTCCCCTGTTTGGATCTAATAACCAACCTTAAATACAGCTTTGTGTATGTGTTTGATTTCCTGTGGGAAAGCTGTAATAGGATGAAACTGGGGCGCTCCAACTGGGCCAGCGAGCGAGGGAAGGGCCCTGTAGGAGTTGACTGGCTGGAACAGCAGCAGGCTTTTTATAGTGACAGTAACCACAGGCTGCTGCTTCCCAACGACATGGCGTCTGTTTCGCAGAGGCAGGAAGTGAAGTCAAGCTGTTGATCCTGTTTGTGGGAGCAGCTGGCAAGGCAGTTCCAGTTTAAAATGTGGAGTAATTAAGTTGTGCTGATGTGGAGTTGAGATGCTCTGTTGATAGTTCTCAGTGTTACGGTTGCTTATTCTGGGGCCCCATTTGAGTCAGTCACTGAGAGGGAGAGGAAACACAGATTTGAGTGTGTTTCAATAATTTAATTTAGGCACAATCACACACACTGTGGAGCATGTCTGGCTGAAGTGAGTGTGTTTTCTTGTACTTGCTATATAGTGAGGATCGACACAAACTTAACTAGCCAGTGAGGACATTTTTTGAAAGAAGGTAGATCTTTGTCCTTAAAACTTCAAAGGGTTGTTTGAAGGCCAAAATTGGGTTGTTGGGTTGACATTAGATTCAAATAATATCATTTGTAAGGGTGGGGTCAGACATTTAAATGTCAAGTCAAATCAGTTTCATATGTATAGCACCAAATTAAAACAAAGGTTAGCTCATGACACTTTCCAAGTAGAACAGGTCTAGCACCACACTCCTTCAATGAATTTACACCAACAATTCTCCATCAGCAAGCACATCCTGCAACAGCGGCGATGAAAACCTTCCTTTTAACAGGCAGGAATGTCAAGCTGATCCAGGCTCAATTGGGCCTTCTGCTTTGACTGGTTGGGGGGAAAGAGAGCAGGAGGGTGGGGCAGAGACAAAGACAGATAATGGAGGAAGACAGATATACAGAAGGAAAGAGAGGGACAGAGATAAAGAGAGAGAGAAAGGGAAGAGACTGATGAACAGATGGGGAAGTGAGGTGGTGCTATGGGTGGCTGCTTGAGCCTCTTCAGGTCTGCAGCCTCCTCCAGCAGCAACCAGGATCTGGAATGCAGGGAGCCCGAAGGCTCTGGAGAAGAAGACGAGTTAGTAACACAAATGAATATGATCTATGTATGACACATATAGGAGGACAGAGAGGAAAGAGAGGAGAGAGAGAAGCCCAGTGCACCATGGGAGATCCCTGGCAGTCTAAGCCGATAACAGCATATCTAAGGGCCAGCCTAAGCAGCCCAACTATAAGCCTGATCAAAAAGTAGGTCTTAAGTCTGCTCTTAAAGGTAGAGAGGGTGTCTGCATCCCAGAACAAAACTGGGAGACGGTTCCACAGGAGGGAAGCCTGATACCTGAAGGCTCTGACTCCATTCTGCTTTTAGAAACTCTAGGAACCACCAGTAACCCTGCATCCTCAGAGTGAAGGGTTCTAGCTGGATAATAAGGGACTAAGAGCTCTGTCAAATATGAAGGTGCCTGATTGTTGAGGACTTTGTATGTTAGAAGGAGAATTTAATATTCTATTCTAAATTTGACAGAGAGCCAATGCAGAGCCAGTACAGGAGAGACATGGTCTCTTCCACCATTTTTTGTCAGCATTTTGGACCAGCTGGAGTCTTTAGGGACTTATTGGTGCAGCCTGATAGAAGGGAATTGCAGTAATCCAGCCTGGAAGTGACAAAGGCATGGACTACTTTTTCCTGCATCTTTTTGAGACAGGATGTGTCTGATCTTAGTGCTGTTATGTTAATGAAACAAAGCAGTCCTAGAGATTTGCTTAATGTGGGCATTAAAGGACAGATCCTGATCAAAGAGAACTCCTAGGTTCCTTACGGTAGTGCTTGGGGCCAGGGTGATGCCATCCAGGGTACCTATCTCATCAGGTAGGGTGTCTCCAAGGTGTTTTGGGCCCAGCACAAGAACTTCAGTTTTGTCAGAGTTTAATAAAAGGGAATTATGGGTAATCCATGTTTTTATTTCCTTCAGATAGGCTTCCAGTTTGGTCAGCTGATTTGTTTCATGTGGATACATTGATAAGTACTGCTGTGTATCTTCTGAATAACAGTGAAAATTAACTGATTGTTTCCAATTGTGTTTTCAGTAGATGTGATTGTTAAGCTTAAGGTACGAGGTAATGGAACGCAGGATGAAAAGTAAGGGCCTAACAAAGATACAAGTACAGGTGTGTGTGTGTGTGTGTGTGTGTGTGTGTGTGTGTGTGTGTGTGTGTGTGTGTGTGTGTGTGTGTGTGTGTGCACAATGGAGGCCAGGGAGGATAGAACATACTGATATGATTAGCCTGATGGCGTTAAGTCATACTAATGTGAAACTCTGTGGTTGTTGGAAATCAAGCAAATACATAACACACCTCTTTCGTTCTCCCAAACTATATTTGTCGTCATGTCTGTCATCCGCAAACATACACTCCAATTTCACTTTCACTCTCCCCAACACACATACAGTTGCACCACGGGGTTCCAGCCAGAACCCGCTGGCTTTGGCCTCAACCTCATGTTATGTTTACATATCCATTTTCCTTCATTTCTCATGTAGTATTAGAGCTGACTGTGTGGTTGGGAATTGGCCTGACTAAAGATAACAAACAGACTTATTAAGGGCTGGCTGATGTGACTGACGGCCGGAGAGCGGTGTGGACTCAGGTGCAGCTTTGTGAATGCATATATCTTCATAGGAATCAATGTCCCTTACATCAAAATCCTCGAAGAGCGAGTTCACGCTGTCCAAATGCTATCAGCCTAAATAGATTTAATTTTGAAAAAAGTCATTTCATCAAGGAGGGCGGCATGGTGATGCAGTGGTTAACTCTGTCGCCTCACAGCAATAAGGATCCGGGTTCAAGCCCTGGCTAGAGCACAGGGTCTTTCTGTGTGGAGTTTGCATGTTCTCCCTGTGCCTGTGTGGGTTGTTTCCAGGAACTCCAGTTTCCTCCCACAGTCCATGCAAGAGGGGACGAGGTTAATCTGATACTCTAAATTGACCGTAGGTGTGGATGTGAACGTGAATAGTTGTCTGTCTCTATGTGTTGGGCCTTCAACGGACTGGCAACCCGTCCAGGGTGAACCCTGCTTCTGGCCTGAAGGCAGATGGGATAGGTTCCAGTCCCACCCTCAACAGGATAAGCGGTAGAAAATGGATGAATGGATGGATTTCGGTGGGGTCATGTGACACTCAAAACGATGTATCCACAGAATTAATCTCTTTAAACAGATTCAGACTATTATGTATGGTTTACTGTCACTCGAGAACTTTATATAATTACGGCTTTCCAACACATCAGTCTTTAAACAGCAATTTTTGCTCCCCCACATTTAATATTCCACAGCATTAAGTCACCTTTAGCTCTCAGGAAGTTCTTTTGATTTTGTGTAGGATTTAAACAGTCATGAGAAACCTTGATAAGTTATGTAATTTGAATTTTAGAAATTGAGAAGTTTCAAGGGGAGGGGGGGATTTGGAACAGTCATAGAAAAGTTCTTCACAAATACCCCATTTATCAGGACATATGTGGTTCAGTCAAGACCACCTGTGAAGAACCCTAATTCATCTGTGCATGTGAGAATTTGCCTCAAAGTTATGGTAATTCAATTCAGATGTTCATCTTGTGAGTTACATGTCACTACATTAGCAAATTGAATATGTTAATGGAAACAAGACACACGTGCTTCGTCCCAGTGCCCCACCACTGCCGTATGGGTCCACAGCCTTGGTGTCTTGAACTACATATAGTCAACAATAAAAAAACACTTCTATCAAAAGCAAATTTAGTAACTGCATATCAAAAAAGGTCAACAAAAACTGGGAATGCATCAAACTAGGAACCAAAGTTGCAGACGGAGGCTCCAGGGACCCAGTGGGGTTTCTGAGGTCTATGCAGGTGAACTCAGTGTTTAATCCTGTTGGGTTTTTGATTTGTTCTGCTTTTCCTCAGGGACTATGATGTCAGTCAGATTAACTACATGTATGCTCAGTATGTCAAGAACATCATGCAGACACTCAACATCTCTGACGTTACCAAAGACCAGCGCTTCCCCTGGACGGTCTGTATTCTTTTCTTCCTATTCTTTCCTTTATTTTTTCTTCCCCCGAAATGACTAATTAAACTTCTTTTTTTTTGACAGAGTGAAAAACCAGACCATACCAGTAACCAGATAAAGAGTTTGCTCTGTACCCCCATCAAGAATGGAAAGAAGGACAAAGTCATAGGTAAGATGTCCTGCAGCCCTCCTCTCCATCACTGGATAAGACTGGCGGCTCATATCAGTAGTGTTGTACTCAAAACTACCAAGACAAATGCAAGGCGAGACCAAGTCAAGATCAGAGCTATGAGAAGGTCTTCTTTCTTTTGCAGACTATCATAGACTGTGGAGTAGGGATGGGCACAATTAATCAGTGATTCAAAATTGATGGTTAAGACGTTTGTCGATCACTTAAAATGTCTTTTATCTAAGGAGGCTATGTTGAGCATCAGGGGTGACATTTAACGAGTGTTAGGAGACAGAGGAAGTATTGGAAATACTCTCCTCTCTACTTGCTGCTGCTGCTGCTAATGTAAATATCAAGGGGTCAACACAAAGTTTGGTGTGGGACCATTTCAAATGCAAAAGCTTTATTGTACGTAATGACATCGGCCCCAATGATGTACCACTCGAGCAACGTACACCTGCCCATCAATGCACACGCATCATCTCAACTTAGCATCACTTCAGTGTAAGCGTGGAGGAGCTGCAACGCTAAACGGGAAGGAAAAATTACCCAGGCAATCTATAAATGTATTGACACGGATGGGCTGCCCTTAAGTGTTGTTGAGGGCAGAGATTTTTTAAGATTAATTGAATTGAACCATTACACAGCATTTCGTCACGACCCAGGATCGCCAGACTTGTTGAAACTCATTACAAAGAGTGAAAGCAGGAGCTTTTAAAAATGTTTGCTACAGCTGAGAAAGCTGAGCTAACCACAGACTGCTGGACCTCTTAAAACATCCCAAAGCCACCTTGCCATCACCTGAACTTTAATTTTTCCCTACTAATAATAAAGTCAATTTCTTCAAATGCCCTTCCCTAATGTGGAGTCCTTTTTCAAAGTTTGTTTTTGAATATGAAGTCTTTATGGTTTTTTAGCTATATTTAATTAGCAGACATCTTCCATCCAGTGTTATGTGAAAGGGGGAGGGGCCATTAACTGCAAAGATTCTAGCAGAGTTACTGCTTGCATGTCAAACTGGTTGTTTTTACATCCAATCAAATAATGTCTATTTAGCATTATCGTTTTAATAGCTCCTATCTTGGTTTCAATAAGGACAGGATGGGACTACACGTATGTGGATATTTTTCCAATCAGATATTTTCTTCCTCATTTAAAAAAAACAAACTGTCCACACCAGAGAAATATCTCTGTCCACATGAACAGCCCAAACCGAATATGATCGCCTTTAAAGCCTTCAATTCCATGCCATGCCAGGCCAGGCCAGTTGGTGGTGTTAAGCAAAATGTCAGTAATCATAGAAGAAGAATGTTATTAGCATGCGTATTCAGTTGTAATCAAACGTGGCAGTGACTCAAAACAGAAAAACAAGCTTGGGACTATCGAGTAATATTGTATGCAGCAGACGCCTTTGCGTGCTGGTGACATGCAATTGATGCAACAATGTTAAGCTGGCATGTAGAGCTGGAATGAGATCGACAAGTGCAAAGCACACATAAGTAACCCGGTACATGTCCGCCATTGTTGACATCTGGTGTTTTGCTGCAATGCACATGTACGGACGGCTTGACACTAGACGTTTGACGTCATTGCATCAACAGCAGCTCCATTCAACATAACCACACGGATCCACTCAATCGGATATTTTTTCAATCTCTCCAATTGTTATCCGTTTAAAAAAAATCTCTGTTTAAGTGGGTGAAAACACTGTCTTCTTGTGGTTGAGAGGCCCAATCAGACCGAAAAATGTGTGTTAGAAAAATATCTTATTTGTGTAATCCTGGCCTACGACACAACATTTCAACTGATGTGCCCCTCATCAGGTGCAACACCGAACATGTGAAGAGGTAGGGTCTAAACACATAGGATGGGTTGGACCCAATCAGGGTCAAAGGTCAAAGCGTCCAAGAGGTAGTTTGACAGAACGAACTGTTAAATCCTGCAGCAATAATTTGCATGAAAAAAATCATTATAATCCACTGGTTTAGACTGATAATGATAGTAAATCATGTGTGTTTTTTTGCAGGATTTGACAACTTTTTCTGTAAAACGACGTCCTGGAACCTTTGACCCCAAGTAATGACATTTAACTTTGAAGAATATTTTAACTACTGACAAAGTGTGACAGCACTACCATGAATGCTAGATTGATCCCCGGATGTCCTGAGTGCTTTGTAATTGTGGTTTTCCATGACGGCATCGTCGTCATCATCATCATTATACCCAGCTTTCAGCTTGCAGATCATAAAATTGAAGACGCATGAAGCCGCTTTTATTGTCTGCGCATGAATAGTCCTGCCACTCCATCAACAGCCGTGATTATCATCCGCATAATGAGCTGACGACAGTTGAGTTAGTGGGTTATGATGATGACTAATGACTGAGGATGTCTCTTAGTGATCAAACAAGACAGGTCCTCCTCGTCTAGCCTCCAGACTTGAAGAGACCAAGTAATTAATAGATCAAATGAAACGTTCTAAATCGTTCTCATCAGGCAAGTGAATTAAAATTCCCTCATTTCTGTTTAATGAAATCATTACAGATGCACTTTTGTGTTCTAAATCCTTGTAGGACTTTTGTCTGAGTGCAAACAAAGCTACATTATTCTTTGTCCTTTTATAATGATCATTTTATTCATTCCTTAAATATATGGGTGCTAATGTACATTAATGTGCATCAATAAGATTCATAGCTGCTCTTACTTCCACTCTGAAATTGTGTAATGCTAAAATTTGACCTGATTTAATTAAAGACATATTAACACAAGCACAGGGATAAGTCACTAGGGCTGACCTCAAAGTAGATCTTCAACCTGTGGATTTCGTATTTCAACATTTTTTATCACTAGTTGTGATACACATTCTTGTCTCAGGCCAGGAGATGGGAGGATGAATTTTTCGCTTTGTCAAAAACATTTCTTTTTTGGGGGGGATTTGTGAAGACTATCACTATAATTTTTCAACTTATTAACATCAAGGCTAGCTAAACTGCTACCAAAACACAGATATCTATACTGTTAAAGCTGACCATTCCTACTTCAACTTTGATTCATGGAACCTTGAGTGCTGTTTACACTACAGAAAGCAAGAATTCAGATTTGTTGTGTTGCAGCAGTATCTTGCAGATTAATGATATCAATTGACAATGCAACATGTCACATGTCCCCATCGTCTCTACATGTTACTCTCATCTTCTTAGTCCCTTGTGTTGCAGTCATGGAACTTCTTTGTTTTTACAGATGTATGATGTTAGCCTGGGAAGCCAGACCTACATCAAGATATTGGTCTGGAAACACACCATTGGTAGGGCTCAATCAGAGGGGTTGGACAAATTGATCTTTCAAACCTTCTCTGCATGCAGTAGGATAGCTCTATGAAGATGAAGAAGGTGACCTCGTCAGAGAAACAGCATCCGTGGAGGTGTTTCACATATGGTGTGTTGTGTAAAAGTGGGAGAAATTCTTAAGTTGTGGAGCCTGACGACAATTGCCATTTTTGAGAGAACATATCAGAATTGCAGGCGTGCTTGCACATTCAACAAGCATCTTTGAAAAACTGCAGAAAAAAAAAAGTATTTAAAAAAAAGTATTGCCGGGAGATTTCTGCATGTCATTGTGGCAGTATAGAAAACACTAGCAAAGTCGAACAGCATTTGGCAGCGGTGTCTGACCCTTTTATTGAGACTTGAACGTGACTTTCTGGTGTAGCGGCAAGACAATAATCACAAGCGGGTTTACACTGATGAGTCCCACGCATTCAGCCACCAGTGGAGCTAACTGATAAATCATACTTTTCCCATATCCAGTTGGGAAAACTCCGAAAACATTTTTCTTTAATATGAATGACTTAAGTGCCATTTTCTATTCTTCTTTCAAGGAAAAGTTTAACTTTAAATCATTCGTAATTGAGACCAACAAAGATTCGATGGACTGCTGTTCATTAGCAGCGGCCATCTTGTTTATTCACAGGAACTTCTGAACAACTGCAAAACGGTCTCAAACCTGGCGTCATGATGTTGAGCCCCCCTTCCAGCAAGCCCGCACAATGTGATTGGTCTGATCTGAGTTTGGGTTTTGCTGCTAGGAGCCTGAGCTGTGTGCCGTTAGACTGACCCTGAGGGCATATTAAATTTGCTAGCACTAGGGGCAGTCTAGATTTCTTGGCTAATGTTATGGAATTTAATTAAATGTCTAACCATTTCTTCTTCATTTGTGTGCTATGAGCACATACAGCTGAGAAAACCATCACAGCATAAGTTATTTTTCACTGTTCCTTGGCTTTTCAGGACTTTTAATTCCACAACTAAGACTAAATTTTTTGTTCATTCATACGCCTCATTTAATTAAAAAGATATTTCAGATGAGAATATAAAAATGTTCTTGCATGAGACCAAATGTATTTATGTGTGTGCACGTGCAGGTGTTTGTCAGCTGGTGAACAAGATGGATGAAGCATTGGGCAGCGTAAAGACCTTCAATCGTAATGACGAGCAGTTCCTGGAGGCCTTTGCTATCTTCTGTGGACTTGGTATTCAGAATACACAGATGTATGAAACGGTTGAAAGAGCCATGGCCAAGCAGGAGGTCACCCTGGAGGTCAGACACACACGCACACACACACACACACACACACACACACACACACACACACACACACACACACACACACACACACACACAAAAACTCAAACTTTGGGCCAGCTCCAGAAATTTCCTTTCATTTCTCAGAAAATATAACAAGGTACTTTGTGTAATGTACCCCTCTTTATATTTCAGTCGTAATCCTTCATCTGCTCTCTCTGGAACACAGACAGAGAGAGCAGGTTACTTATAGAGCAACCTGTGGGTGTGTGAGTGACAGTCATGAAGTGATGCTGAGGGATTTGTCAAGCTTCTTCTTGACACTTTCCTGCCTCCAGACAAGAACCAGTATGTTCATTACAAGTGAGCCCACGCAATCACTACTTCAGCCTATATCCGGTCTCATGAACTACCTCCAACTCTGTCGGTCTCTCTCACACACACACACACACACACACACACACACACACACACACACACACACACACACACACACACACACACACACACATGCTGTTTGCGATGTGTCTTCCCTGGCAGAGCTGTCAGGATCAGGGTGTCAGAGATGGCGTTTCCTCTCGGCTGGAGCTGACACCTGCCCCCTTCTGCTATTTTATCCGCCTAACCCAAACTGGTCTGGACCACTCTGTCCTGTTCAATGTGGCTCTCACCGAAACTAAACCTTCACTGCTGTAGCCTCATTTTGGAGCTCTCTTATGTACCAAGGGGAGGAAGCCCTGGATAATTCCCATAAAAGTAGTCATTTGTGCTTTCCAGAGTTTCATCAGATCTGCATTTATTAAACCAACCACTTAGTTTTCATCCTTGGAAGTCTTTTCTCTCATAAAAATTGAAAACCCCAATTTGAAAATTATCAGATATGTTTCCCCACCCTGGAAAATCATGGTTTGGTCCTGGAAAGTTACAGCCACAGACAAGAGACCAGAAAACAAACTCAGTCTGGATTGATAAAGAAATTGAAATGTTTGCATGATACTAAACACCAAAGAGACTGATAGCGGCAATGAGCTGATGTCAGCAAGGAGCACTGATGAAACCACCTTCCTTGCCTGTGTTGTGTGTATTGCAGGTTCTTTCATATCATGCATCTGCCACAGAGGAAGAATCTCAGGAACTCCAGGTAACTGGGGTAATTTACATTTATGGATTCAATTATACACATCCTCACATCCAGACACTTTTCATTCCAAAAAAAGATAGGGAGCTAACAGAAGATAGGTTTTGAACATTTTTTGTTAAATTTTTACTATTTATCCTATGTTGAGGTTGAATTATTCCCTACAACCATTATTCTCAAACTGGTTTGCACAGTTATGTTGAAGATCTTCAGTATCCTCTCAAAATTCTCATTGGTCTTCGGGGGATACAGATGTGCAGATCTTTGCATGTGAGCAGGGATGAATGGTGCTGCCCTGTTTTCCTGGCTGGACAAAGCGCTTTACCTGATTAAGTGGCCTCCCTCAGGTACTAGAGAGGGGATGTGTCATTTGGTATCTAGGATAGAGGCTTGCATTTTCTCCTGCCTTCCACCCAAGAGGCCACCTTACATTGAATGTGTAACATTTGAGGAAGAAAACCCTCAAAACTGTGTTGTTAAATCCTTCATTGGCACACATTTGTATCACATTTGTACACTCTAATATGCATTTACATATAAATCCTTCAATCTACAGCCTTTATACTTCATTCCTGATGTATTTGTGTGTGTGTGTGTGTGTGTGTGTGTGTGTGTGTGTGTGTGTGTGTATACGAAGGTAGCTACTGTTCCATCTGCCCAGTCTCTGCATCTGTTGGACTTCAGTTTCAGTGACTTTGACTTGTCAGACACTGAAACTACATTTGCCACCATCCGCATGTTTGTGGATCTCAACCTGGTCCAGAACTTCCAGATGAAGCACACCGTACGTATTAATGGGGCTGTTTTTTTTCTTAAAATTTTACGAATTCTTTACGAATGCATGAATATTCACTCACTGAGACTGAATCAAGAAATTTTCATTTTGCTGAGGGGCACCATTAAGTAAGAAGCTCCACTTGTACAAAAGGAATGTATGATGAAGTATCAGGTCACAAGATATCCATAGTATTGAAGACAAGGTTACCAACATTTGTGTTTTGATTTTTTAATCACCTTTATTGAATCAAGGAGGAAGGAGTTTGGGATTATTCACTGACAACATTGTAGACTAGATGGGTGAGTCATCTTTGGAGATGGACAGATAATGTTGATCTCTATGTACAGAGGAATGACCTGGGGCTTGGAATTTTCAGCACAACGGGGCCCTCTTGATTAAGCAGCTTTGCTTCAGTAGAACATAATAGTACAGTAATGAAGTATTTTTGCAGTCCAACAAGAAGTTAGCATGGTAGGGATGAAGTATTTTGCAGTCTGACAGGAAATTAGTATGGCAGGGATGGAGGTATTTTTGTATTCAAACAGGAAGTTAGCATGAATGGGATGAAGTTATTTTTTTGTAGTTAACCAGTAAGTTAGCATGGCAGGGATTAAGTTTTTCTGCGATCTACTAACAAGTCAGCATCCACCTTGACCAAAAATAAAACCAATGGGATCTTTCCATTGCAGAAAATCAGCTCTGTAGCTAACAAAATTGGATGAGACTTGCACACATTGTTCAACAAGCTCATCCACACTATTTAACAATTTGTCTTTTTTTTTAAACTTTTTTTTGTACTTTATTTTTATAGAAGAAACATAGACAACATATAGAAAAGCATAGATCGAACAGTTGGTCACCTATCCATTCATTCAGACGTTATACCGATGGAGTTACAAATAAAATGATGGCTTAATGAGCATCTCTTGTAGACATGTACACAATCCATTTTTCCCAATAGTGCAAATATTTATCAGTCTGTAGATTCAATCCTTTCCATATTTTGAATATTGGTCACAATAACGATCCAGTCTGACTCTGCCGGAGGTACGGACTGTAACCAGCTTCGAGTTATGGTTTTCTTACTGGCTGCTAATAATATTTTTAAAAGATATTTGTCTCATCCCAGTATATGGGGTGCAATATTACCCAAGTAGATTGTAGAAAAAAGAGCTGTTAATTTCATCACCAAAAATGTTTTGTATTCCTTGTGTAATCTTTTGCCAATATGGCTGAATAGCTGGGCAGCTCCAGAATATATGAAAATGGTCTGCTAGCTGTTCACCGCAGTTCCTCCAACAGAGTCCCCTGGCCGTCTCCCCTGTCTGCACACATGTTAACTGAGGGGTTATAAAATATCTAATCAGGTTCCGTCAGCAGAAATCTCTCCAGAGACCAGAACTAGTGGAAGTTGACTGCACAGAGCTTATATTCAACCACTCTTCCTCTGTGATGACAGTTTGAGATTCTTTCTCCCATTTTAATCTAAACTTATCTGTTGAGTGTTTCTTATTAGATTGAATGCAGGAGTATAGTTTTGAAACAAGTTTCCTATTGTCCTTATTTTTGTACATGTCAATAAATATGTCGATTAAGTTGGTCTCACATTCCTCTAGTGGTTTTATCTGTTTGTTATAATAAGATCTGGTTTGAAGGTACCTAAATAAATCAATTTTTTCTAGCTCATATGTATCTGAAAATTTCTGAAAACTATCAAATTTTCCCTTGGATATAATTAAGCAGTAAGAGGTGATATCCCTTCTGTACCAGTGTCAATCCTTGCAGGTTCAAATTCAGGGTCAAAGGCAATCCATCTCAATAACTTAGACTGTCCTTCAAGTGGTGGTGACTTACATTCCTTAAACCAAATACGCAGGCAGACTTTAGACCATTGGTTCAGGTGACTAGAATGCTGCTCATACAGTGTTTTACTACCCAGTATGGATTGTAACGGTATGTCTAATTGTGAGGTTTCCGAATCGCTGTATAATTTGGGTTGCAGTAGCATGCCAGTGGTCTTAATTGTGCTGCCTTGTAATAGTCTGCCAGGCATGGCAGTGATCTACCCCCTTTCTCTTTAGCCAATTGCAGTGTTTTGAATTGGATCCTTTGTCTTCTACCCGCCCATATGAATCTTGAGATCCACTTATCCCATTCATTAAATTGCGTTTGTGTGATCATTACTGGTAGGGATTGAAAAAGATACAGGAATCGGGGAAGTAGGTTCATCTTTATTGTTTCTATCCTATTGTGCATGTCTAGGGGCAGTTGAGACCATCTGTTGATGTCTGACTTGATGTCTTTACTTATGGGGCCAAAATTGCCTTCATATATTTTGGATAGCTCTTTAGGTATTCGAATCCCCAGATATTTAATCTCCTTTGAGTTCCATTTGAAATAGAATCTATTCAAAATGTCTTTTTGAGGGGAGTAAGTATAGCTTAAAATTTGGGTTTTTTGCACATTTAATTTATAACCAGAATAGGTTCCAAATTGTTTTATTGTAGACATCAGCCGAGGGATGCTAGTCTCTGGCGCTGGAATAAGCAGTAAAACGTCGTCCGCGTATCGACAAATCTTATGCTCCGAGCCCCTGACCATTATTTCTTTTATTACCGGATCATCTCTAATTGACTGTGCTAAGTGTTCGATGAATAGGGAGAAAAGAGCTGGGCTGAGAGAGCAACCTTGACAACAGCCTCGCTCCAGCTCAGTAGGCTGTGAGTGATGTCCATTGATTTTTATCCTGGCATTTGGAGACAAATATAGGGTTTTAAAACATCTAATAGAGTCATCTCTAAATCCAAATCTTTTTAATGTCAAATATAGGTACTCTCAGCAGACCAAGTCAAACGCCTTTTCGGCATCTAGACTGAGTACTGCAGCTTGTTTTCTCCATGTAGTCACATGCCCAAGTATATGCAGCACCCGTCTAATATTGTTTTGCGTCTGTCTCTCACACACAAAGCCTGTTTGATCTGGGTCCACTAGTTCTGGTATCATATGTTCTAATCTTTTGGACAGTATTGACGGATACAATTTATAATCAATATTCAGTACAGAGATTGGCCTATATGCGCTACACTCTTCTTTGTCCTTACCCTCCTTATAAATAACTGAAATAATTGCTTCCCTTCATGTTCTTGATGGTTCACCTTCTTTAAGTGTGTGGTTAGAACAGTCCAAGAGTAGAGGTACTATGTGGTCTTTAAAGGTCTTGTACCATTCGGCCGGAAAGCCGTCTGTTCCCGGTGCTTTGTTGGCCTTCAGCTTAGAAATTGCCCTTTCTATTTCTTCCTTTGTAATTTCTGCCATCAGGGCTTTATTCTGTTCTTCACCTATGGAGGGTAAATCTAAAGATTCCAGAAATGTACCGGTATTTATTTCCTGAGGGGTAGTTGTATTTGGTTCCCTATATAATTCTCTGTAGTAATTTTCAAAAATGCATTGTATGTCCTCTAACTTGTGATATGTTTTTTTTAGTTTTAGGGTCACTAATTCCAAATATGGAGCTCTCTGCCTGTTGCTTCCTTCGCCTCCACGACAGGAGTTTTCAGGCTCTAGGGCCATTCTCATAATATCTCTGCTTAGTGAATTTGGCTTTTTTCTCTAATTCCTCCTCATAGAGTCCATTTAATTCCTTTTTGATGGTATTAATTTTATTTAGGGTGTGGGGATCTTTCCCTTCTACATGTTCACTCTCTAACATTTTAAGTTTCTCTTGTAAATCAAACAGTTTTTTGCTTCTTTCCTTTTTCTTATGCGATGTGTCAGCGATAAACTTTCCTCTAATTTCTGATTTAGCTGCATCCCACAAAACACTTGGCAATACTTCCCCATTATTGTTATTATCCATATAGTCTTTAAATTCCGTCTGTACATAATTCTTGCCCGTGTTATCATTTAAAATACTTGTGTTCAGTCGCCAGAGTGTGTTTTTCTTTTTGTTGTCTAAGTGCAGGGTTAGATAAACAGGTGAGTGGTCAGAGACATTGCGAATCCCTATACTACAATCCCTAAGTCTATCCCTGTCCAAGTTATTGATAAAAAAATAGTCAATTCTTGAGTGCACTCTGTGACTTACTGAGTAAAACGTGTATTGTCCAGCCGATGGACGGAGCTCCCTCCATACATCGAACATCCCAAGCTCTGTCAGCAAAGTCTTAATTACTCGAGCGTTTGGGGTAGTTCTCTTTGATGTATTAGAGGAGTCTAGCTTACACTGTAGCTGGGTATTCCAGTCCTCCACATATTAAAACTCCAGTGGCTTCAGTGGCAATCAAATCAAAAATTTCTCTAATACAAGAAGTTTCCTGGCCAGGTGGTACACACACATTTACTAGTGTAACTTCTTTCTGTTCAAGGTACCCCTTAACAATCACATACTGACCCTCTTTGTCACTGAGTTCAGAGACCACTCAGAAGTTCACTCTATTAGGGATCAGGATTGCTACCCCTCTCTTTTTCCCATTCTTATAGCTTGAGTAGAATGTATTTTTAAAGCCATATTTTTTTAGCTTTCCATGTGCCATCTGGTTGAGATGGGTCTCCTGCCAGAATATCACATGCAGTTTTCCCCTCTTCATCTTTGCAATAACTTTGCCCCTCTTGATCGAATTGTGTAGACCATTTACATCAAGGGTAACTACCCTATATTCCTGACACTGCATTTAATCCCACCATCAACACAGGTAGGTGAATGACATGCATTTGGTGACCAAACTTGAACTGTTTTTGAACTGCAGAACCAACTCGAAATATTGAACAAAAAAACCCCTCATAGACCTCCAATTTGAAGTAACACAATACTTCTTAATGTGGGGGGAGTAGTCTAGTGAACCACCAGAGCCCCTCTTCAGTGCAACTTGTAAAGCCCCTACTCCAAGGGTGTATTTGTGCATTAAGTTCGTCAAAGTCCAATCTCTTTCCTGTATGTCTGTACATCATAACCATACTATGGGTTCAAGGGAATCTCACACAGCAATAAATCAAAAGCTGAAATTAAAAGCTGGTATGTTAGCTTCCATATCCACTGCAGCTAGCTCAGCGCATTGTCCGCCATTACCATCTACCTGTTTTCCTCGTCCATGGCCTCCTCTTCAGACACAAATTTGTCATCATTCTCCACTTTCTCGGGTTGTTTTCCCTTGCCCTTCTTGTGTTTTTCTCCCTCCATCGTTAGTTAAATCAGTATTTAGAGAGTATTTATATTTCAATTGGGGAATAAACTCTGACCGACCGGGAGTGATTATTTATGTGGCCATCTGCTTCAGTCGCTTCACCGGAAGTCTAATTAGCAATTTTTCAATGTAAATGCAATTGTTAGAAGTACAAAGCTATGAAGGCTACTACAATGGCTTCTAGGCTTCTATGAAAGAGCTACTAATCAAGTCAAGTCAGTTTTATTTGTCTAGCGTCAAATCACAACAAAAGTTATCTCATGACACTTTCCAAGTAGAGCAGGTCTACCACGCTCCTTCAATGAATTTACACCCAACAATTCTCCATCAGCAAGCACATCCTGCAACAGTGGTGATGAAAACCTTCCTTTTAACAGGCAGGAACGTCAAGCAGATCCAGGCTCAATGGGGACGGCCTTCTGCTTTTTTTGGAGGAAAGAGAGTAGGAGAGCGGGGCAGAGACAGCGACAGATAATGGAGAAAGACAGATGTACAGAAGGAAACAGAGGGGCAGATGTAAAGAAGGCGAGACAGGGAAGAGACTGATGGACAGACGGGGACGTGAGCAGGTGGAGCTTGAGCCTCTTCAGGTCTGCAGCCTCCTCCAGATCTGGAATGCAGGGAGCCTGAAGGCTCCGGACAAGAAGTCACCAAAGACACATAACTTAAACTTCACCACAACTAATTTTCAGACAGGAGTTGTTCCAATTGCAAACAATCAAAATATGTCAATCATGGTCTGGATTTGCTCTTTACTGATGCAATACAAATTGGATTCAGCTGCACTGGCACTGTTTGATCTACAGCCACAATGTCTTGTTAATGCAGGCAAGTGGTAAGCTCATTAACTTGTGTTTGGGTGCATGCAAGTAGATGGGAATGAAGGGAACACAAAAAGTGGAAGAAATGTGGTACTGCCTGTGCCGTTGATGGTGGAAATGGAATTTCAGAATAAAAATAGAAGGCCTGTCAGGTCGGGTTATGTGCGGTTTTTACTCTCGCTGACTGCATGAGGGAAATTCTGCACTGTTTGTCAGTACTCCAACAATGCAAGACTGACCACATCTCATTTTAACACCAATACATTTGTTATTAAATTAATGTGATTGCTAGGTGAGAAAAATTGACTGAATTGATTGAATATATGGGCAGCACGGTGATGCAGTGGTTAGCACTGTCGCCTCACAGCAAGAAGGTTCTGGGTTCGATCCATGGCTCAGGCACAGGATCTTTCTGTGTGAGTCTCCATGTTCTCCCTGTGCCTGCGTGGGTTCTCTTTGGGTACTCTGGCTTCCTCCCACAGTCCAAAGACATGCAGCTGGGGACTAGGCTGATTGATACGCTAAATTGACCGTAGGCGTGACTATGACTGTGAATGGTTGTCTGTCTCTATGTGTTGGTCCTGCGATGGACTGGTGACCTGTCCAGGGTGAGCCCTGCCTCTCACCCAAAAGCCGCTGGGATAGACTCCAGCCCCCACGCAACCCTTAAGAGGATAAGGAACAAGATGGATGGATGGATGGGTGATTGAATATATGGTGTAGCATTAACATAACTACATTTTATTTCCCTCTATGCTCACAAGAAAAGGTTGTCTACTCTTTTCTGGGTTCTATGAATTTGTGTTACAGAAAGCTTGCTTACCACTCCTACCTCGCAGGTATAGCCAGTTGCTATGGCGACTCAACCATTCTCCTGCTAGAGGGACAGAGGAGCAGGAGGGCTTGTAGCACAGAACCAAAATGAAAACAGAAAACATGGCAGCTCATTATAGATGCATAGCATATTGTCAGCTTTTGAACAGATTGCATGCCTGTGTGTGTGTGTAAATTAACTTAAAAGTGAATTATTAAAATTCATGTGTCTCCACAGAACACACACCTCCCCTACAAAAACCTCTCTCCTCCATCACGAGTCCATGTGAATAGGTCCTTGTGTGTTGGTGGCTGACGTCTAGAGTGCCTGCTGAGAGAGGCCTCATAAAGACAGTCTCTGATTGGAGGTGATTAGGGTCCGTCACATGAGGAGCTGTGCCCCCCCCCCCGAAACAAGACAACCATGTTCATTCTAACAGATCAAATGTTGTGAAGTCATTCATTATCATCTTCTGTGAAAGTGTAATGATCCTTGAGGAGAGAGTAATGAAACTGATTAGCTGTTTAACAGCTTGGATTTTGTTTGGTGCCTGTGATTGACTTACTTCTCCTCACGGTGAGGTGATTATTAACATGCAGTGTAGCAAACACATCATCGGTGTGTAGGCATTGATTTGTTTTTTAGGCTTCACATGCATCCTGGCATTGAAGTTCCTTTGCTTTTCTTATTTTTATCCTTTTTTTACTGCTGTAAACTGCTATCTTTCTCTGATGTAGCTGACACAAGAAAACCCAATCAGTTTACGTTGTCAAAGTGAGGGGGGCACTGTGGTACAGCAGTTAGCACTGTCGCCTCACAGTGAGAAGGTTCCAGGTTTGTGTTATGTGTGGAGTTTACATGATGAGTTTACATGTTCCCCCTGTTCCTGTGTGGGTTCTCTCCGGGTACGTAGGCTTCCTCCCACAGTCCAAAGACGTGCAATTGGGGACCAGGTTAATCCAGACTCTAAATTGACTCTAGGCGTGGCTGTGAGAGCGAATGTTGTCTGTCTCTATGTGTTGGCCCTGTGATGGACTGGTTACCTGTCCAGGGTGAACCCCGCCTCTCATCCAAAGGCAGCTGGGATAGGCTCCAGCCCCCTCCCCCCAAACGCTTAACAGGATAAGCAGTAGAAAATAGAATTGATGGATAGATGATTGTATAAGTGGATGAGGTTCATTCTCTGGACGCCAGCAAGTCTACGCATCATGGCTTCTGAAGCGTCATCAAGTGCGCATGGAGAAGGCAAGCTCAGGGACGAATTTCAGAGACTTGACTTCTTTGCATTTTATTTATCATCTTTTTTTAACAACTTAAAATCTGAGAGAAGGGGGACCAAAAATTAAGAGGAGTTATTTGAGCATGGTGTGTGTGTGTGTGTGTGTGTGTGTGTGTGTGTGTAGTCCCGTGTTTATCTCCACTCTAAATAAGGATGTGCGCAACGCAGCTCCTCAGTGAGAACTGCCAATAAATGCAGCTCCACTTAGTTGACATACTGGCAAAGAAGGTTCTACTTGTGTGGTCGTTCATGGAGCTTGAATCAGATTAATCAGTTGTTTTTCTGTTTTCCTTTTGGATTGATTTTGACATAAGAAAACATCACCAAACTTTTTGATTTTTTTTTGTTGGCTTTTTTTTTTCATTTTGTCCATTTTTCTGGTCTGGTTTTGAAAGAGAAAAATGAAAGGTTGATCCTTGGTCTTGTGATTCAACAAGTCATCAGATTTGATGCCCCTTAACACATCACAGGGTGCATCACATGCCTGCATCTTTCTTGATGCACGTTCGGCCCACAAGGGTGTTTGAATTTCAAAAAATCTTTAATTGTCACATCAGATTTTGTGAATCACATTTCATCTAAAAACTTCCTCCATGTTCATGTGTTGGCTCACACCGGTTCATTAACTTAATTCTTAACTATGACATTCGCAGAATTTATGCCAGTGGATTCTGAGCGTGAAGAAGAATTATCGGAAAAACATTGCCTATCACAACTGGAGGCACGCCTTCAACACGGCCCAGTGCATGTTCGCCCTCCTCAAGTCGGGACGCCTGCAGGTCAGTACAGACAGTCTACAGTTAGCTTAGCAGAATAATTTACTAATTTTGTTTGACCCTTAACATCCATCCATCCATCTATCCATCCATCCATCCATCCGTTTTCTTCCACTTATCCTGTTAAGGGTTGTGGGAGGCTGGAGCCTATCCCAGCAACTTTGGGGCGAGAGGCGGGGTTCACCCTGGACGGGTCACCCTTAACATCAATTGAGCTTAAGAGTCTTTTTCAAAATGTTGACCTGGCTGAGATTCATCAGCAAGAACAATCTATGAGATGACTATTCTGATTTTGTTATCACTATTTTAATGCTCTAGAGCAGGGGTCTCAACCTTTAACACTCAAAGAGCCATTTCGACTCGGTTTCAACGGAAAAGACAACACTGGGAGCCGCAAACACTTTTTATATTATAAAAATATAAATAATCTCCGTAATTTTCGGACTATAAGGCGCACCTGACTACAAGCCGCACCAGCAAAATTTAGGTAAAAACAAATGTGTACATATACAAGCCGCGCTGGACTGTAAGCCGCAGGTGTTTTAATGTTTAATTACCACATGTAAGGGTTCGTGCACAGAGGGGATTGTCAGGAACGAGATGGCTGTTTGGGGAAGCTTCCCATTTGTTAACATTTCCAACAAACAACAAGTTGCATATATGCATAATCTATAATAATAGTATGGAACATGTACCGTGCTGTGTAAACTGTACTGTATCACATGACACGTAGCGTTTGAGACACACAAACTTTCACAGCATTTGAAACTTATTTACTGTGTAGAAATAAACGGTGAGCTCTCAGCGCAGTACCATAAACACAGCTTACAGCGCTCGACGAGGCTATGCCTAATTAGTAGGGCTGCAACTAAGCACTATATTAATAGTCGATTAGTCACTGACTATTGAAACGATTCGTCGACTAATCAGAAAAAAAAATTTTTCTTAAATTTAGCATTAAGTTGATTTAATTATGTGGCAAATGATAATAAACACAAGAAAGATGTGTACAGTAAAAAATACATCTTTTATTGACCATACTGTGGATTCGTACAAAAACTACATAGAAATGTCCTGTCTCAAACCAATTAGGCCCAGTGCTCGGTCAGTAAGGACATAAATCCATAAATAAATAAATCTGTCCATATTTTAGGGACAGGCAAATAAATAACAAATCAAAATCATGTAAACATTTTTTATAGTGAAAATACACTTCTAAAATGGACAATGTATGTCATATAAACCGTATTGGCTTGAATGTTACTTGAATCTCACCGAGGCGAGTCAGACTCCGTTTCGTTCAACTGCCTGACAGGCTTCTTTATATGTTCGCTGCTTTGCAAACTTTGCTAGTAGTCTTTTTATTCACTGTATCCAGGCTAAAATGCCACCAAACTTTAGAAGTTTTGGAACGCGTACCTGATGTTGACGCCGCCATTTCTCTATGTTACCGCTCAGAGACAGAGACGCTATTGCGCATGAGCGACTCTCGGCAGAGATTATAATCAAGTGAGGTGCCAAACTCTGTTGGAAAAATGCGTCTGGCGACAATAGTCAACAATGGAATTAATTGACGACTATTTCTATTATCGATTTTTGTCGACAACGTCGACTAATCGTTGCAGCCCTTAAGTGTTTTTTAAAAGTGCCTGTAACCCAGCAGTAGGCCTAAAGGTGCCGCACTGTTGTATAAGCCGCAGCGTTCAAAGCAGGGGGAAAAAGTAGTGGCTTATAGTCCAGAAATTACGGTATATATAATTTTATTTTAATATTTGGAAATCACAATAATCTTACAATTTACAACTACAATTAAACAAATGAACAAACACAAAGAAAATACTTTGTTCAGATATTGTGCAGTTTAGGTGTCGCTGGGCTTTCCGTGCATGCCGGCTGCCTGCTGACACGTCGAGTGCTGTCAAACGTCTCTGAAGAAGGCGAATGCTGATCACCGAAATTGCACAAGGTCTGAAGAAAGAAGTTAAAAACTTTGACTTACTAAGAAGACATGATACACGTTTTTGAGACAAGTAACATCCACTTCAATCGGACACTTATAATTTATTTTCCCATGCCACGCAGAGCCGCAACATAAGGATGAAAGAGCCGCATGCGGCTCCGGAGCCGCGGGTTGCCGACCCCTGCTCTTGAGGAAAGTGCACTTGACAGGCCAAAAGATGAATATCTAGCCTTGATAAAGAAAAAAAGCATTATGATGATTTAACATGATAATCCTCTATTACTGTCCATTTTATGATGCTCCAACTGTATGGTGAAAATCAGGAGAAGTTAATGTTAATATACTTCGTCGATTAGAATCCAGACATTAACACAATTCAGTTTTTATATTCGTCTCCAATATTGTGGGAAGACAAACAGTTAGGCTGCACTTTTTTGCTGGCAATGACACTATTTAAAACCATTTTGATGGTTGAATGTCCCACGTAGTTTTACCTGTGAAATCAATTTATGAATAAAGGTCTCTCTGTCATCACCAACTACTTCACTATCCCCCTCCAGTGTCTTCCAAAATCACATGTACCTTGAGATCACACATGAGAATTAAACAAATATGGAAAAGCTGCTTTCAAATACCACCCCCCACACACACACACACACACAAACAAACACACATGGATTCAGTCTAAAACCTCCGGTATGCTTTGTCACTGGTTAAATTTACAGGACTTGGAGCTCAAGACCTTTAATATACTGTAAGATGTCTCCAGAGCTTCTGAACAGCTGGCTTGCGTCCTGGTACTGGCCCAGACAGCAATCATCCATCACCATGTCTGTCAGCTCCTGCCTCAAACACATACTCCCATGTGTGTCTGCTGTGTCAGCTATTAAAAGATGCTGGGACAGATTATTTCTCTCGCCCACCACATACTCTCACTCTCTCTCTCGCTCTCGCTCTCGCTCTCTTCCTCATACTCAGGGAGGGTTTGGATGCCTTCATGACAAAAGGTTACGTTTGCCTAGTTTGATTGTTGCCTTCTCTCTGAATCTGCTGTCTCCTGACAGAATCACCTGAGTGATGTAGAGGTTTTAGCTCTGATGATTGCGACTCTCAGCCATGACCTGGACCACCGAGGGGTCAACAACTCCTACATCCAAAGGTACAGTGTGATGCAACATACAGTAGCTGTAATTAAATATACATGCAAGCATGGTAGAGGAGTATCCACTTCTCACTTCCACTGTGTGTGCGTGTGTGTGTGTGTGTGTGTGTGTGTGTGTGTGTGTGTGTGTGTGTGTTTGCGTATGAATATGTAATGACTAGAAGCGATCACCCACTGGCGCAGCTCTACTGCCACTCTACCATGGAGCACCACCACTTTGACCAGTGCCTCATGATCCTCAACAGTCCTGTAGGTGCACTCTCTCTCTCTCTCTCTCTCTCTCACACACACACACACACACACACACACACACACACCCTTGTACTTACTCATATTTTTCTGAGAACCCTCATCGATGAAATGCATTCCCTAGCCCCTAACCCTAACCTTTACCAAAAACAACAACACTAATGCCTGACCTTAACCCAAACCTGATTCTAACCCTAAAATCAACTCTTGATCTTCAAACAGCCATTTCAAGCTGTTCCAAAATGTCCTCACTCTGTTGGTTAATGAGCAAATACACACACTCACACACACAAAATTTCTCACATACAGGCTGAGCATTAATGCAGACACACTCACTGAACAGAAGTTCAGTTAAAGTGGAATAATGTGTCAGCACATGTGCAGGGAAACATTCAAGACAGTTGTTCACCTTCTAATATGAATGTGTGCTTTTGGTGGTTCAAGATGTCATGGCAACCCAACAACAGGGCTTATATGCACACACACACACACACACACACACACACACACACACATTACACACATGATTCGTTTTTGTGTAAATCAAACCCACACTGCTTTCCCTCCTCTCTGTGTCTCTGTTCAGGGGAACCAGATCCTGAGCAGCCTGTCCCTGGAAGAGTATAAGACCACTCTGAAGATGATTGAGAGGGCTATTCTGGCCACTGACCTCGCCCTGTACATGAAGTATGTAACACATGTCAGGCCCAGATGGAAGTCTACACATAGACTTACAAGGGAATATACAACAGCAGCAATGTAGAAATCACCTGCATTTGAAAAGATATCATTTTAAAACTACTTAACAGAAAATAGTGAAGTGAGAATTAATGCTGTCAGGGGATCTGATGTTTAAATTTCATTTAAATGTTTCATTTATTACAAGCAAATAAAATAGTATAAAATATGGGCCAATTATTACAGAAATACTATGGTTCAATAAGAAATAATGAATGACATCAAAATAGCAACAAAAAAACTAGTACACATGTATATATTTTTGTCTTCTTTTACTGCCCATGACTTTGCCAAAATGAGCTGAACATAGAATTAATTTCTACATATGTAGCTTTTTAAGTTTTCTGACCACAAGCTTCAGATATAAAGATCTTACCTGAAGTTATGTTTTAGCTAAATGTCCCATTTATTGTAACACAAACGTACTGAAAACATTAGAAAGTGATGCAGCCATTTTTATTGATAATATTATCAGTATTTTTTCAAAGGAGTTGGTACCGGATGAGTCAGGAATCAAACTACCGATCCTACAGTATCGATCTACCCATCCCTTGTTGTCAGGCAGCTTTAACAATGTGAGCTGATCGGCCCTGCATCTTGTTCGTTGTTAATGCAGTGTCAAACCCCACTTGGGCCATGTTAGTTGTGGCGTGTTGTTTTTTCTTCCCATTTTTTTATGATTTATGTTAGAAGCTACTCACCTTCACTTGCTATCATATTCAATGTCTTTCCCGTTCTGGTGTCCATAAAATATGGATCTGTTGCGTTGTGCATACTATAGCGAATTCAGACAAATTTCACCACTAACAATTGTGCGGCGTCGGCCCAATCATGATTGTCACATATGACATATACATCCAAGACACACCGCAACACCGATTCAGCAAAGACTAGCAAGTGAGTGTTTTTTGGTGTTTTCTCTGTAGTCTGACACCCTGACAACCTCCTTTACTGCTGATGGTGACCAGTTTGGAGGACATATGATACTGACACTGACACACACCTGATACTATGTTGCTTTATTTCTTTACTGAATCCACATCTTGTTGTCATCCAAGCTAACTTGCTCACATACACATACATCAATGTGTAGCAAGTTTTTTGGGGCTGATACTCATGAAATATCATTGCATTCTTACCTCCAGTTCTTTGTGAAGGACTGACAGTGTCATGGTTTGCAGTTTTCACCACTGAATTCTCCGTGTCTCCCTGAATGCACCACCATTCACTCACTGGCTCCCTCAGCCAATCTCCTCTGCCAATCAACCTCTATTACTTGCACTTGTCCCTACACTATATAGGTCTCCCTTTCCCTTTGTTCTCTGCCAGATTGTGATGCTTTCATGCCAAACTCTCCAGCAATATCTCTTGGACTGACTTCCTGGCTTTGACCCTGCTTGCTCCGACCATTCCCCTTTGTCTCAGCCCTGGTTACCTCTTCTGCCCTTGTGAACTGCAAGTCTGCCTGTGTTTTTTTCCCCTGTTCTTTGCATACCCGTTTTTGCCAGTTCCATTTCGTTAGAGGATTTTTTCAGTTATCCGTTGAACCTGAATAAAGGACATTTTTCTATCCAACTCCTGTTTCAAGTATGTTGCATTTGGGTCACTACTCCCCACTGTTTCAGTCAGCCCATATTGTCTTCTACATGATACGTTGAGAGAGGTCCACAATTGTTTTTTGTTTCATTTCTTTTCCTTTTGCAAGCACAAGACTGCTAGCATCACACACAGCTCTTCTGCAGTTGCCGCTGTAATGAACATACATCGTGTGTGTGTGTGTGTGTTAGGAGGCGGGGGGAGTTCTTTGAGCTCACCAAGAACAGCCAGTTTGTTTGGGAGGACGAACATCATCGTGAGTTATTGAGGTGAGCACAAACCCTCTGACAATAAAAGTGCCATCAAGCCAAATGTGGGTTTTCCATAAATTTTATCAACTCATTTCAACAGGCAATGAAGTCAAGATAAAAGCTAAAGTTTGCTCTTACTCACAGCACTGTCACTAATGTAAACACTGTGATCAACATACATTAATGCCACTTACATGTGTCTCTCTGTGGAGGTCCATGCTGATGACAGCGTGTGATATCTCTGCCATCACCAAGCCCTGGCCCGTGCAGAAAAGGGTAACACAACCTCATCTATCCTGTGTTTGTGTGTGTATGTGTTGTTGGTTTCTCTTGCTGTCCTTCCCTCTGGGTTGTTAATTATTTCTGTAGGGGAAACTGACTACCAGGAACAAGTTCATCCTGGGTTTGACCTGCTGATTAAAATACTCATGCATGGAAGGAGCCACCAAAGGAAAGAAATTTGGGGTTTGTCATCTTGTTTGTAACAAGTGAAGGAAACACCAGTGTCCTCAGCATTAGTCCAAATGTGCAACCCTAACACAGATTCTTAACTAGAAGCGAGGCTAGCGATCTGATGGAGGGCGACACAGACTGACTGATCGACGTTGGCACAAGGTGGACCTAAGAATCTGAGCATTTTTTTCGTTCACTTTACCGCACAGAAGGCATAGCTCTTGATCGATTGCTATCATTTTTTATGAAACACCAATCCTGACTGAAATAACGAGATCACAAACACAAAAATGGGTTTTCGTCAGGAAGGTGGTGTGAAGGTCTCAGAATGGAGCTGCTGCTTTGCAAAGAAAGGAGACGGTTGAGGTTTATTTTACAGTCACCCTCCTGTTATAATGAACAGGAGTTCTGCATGTTTGTCTCAGACGTGTTTGATTTTGATGGCTCTCACTCTATTCTTTATTATCCTCCTCCTCCTTTATTCACGAACACACATACTTTTACTTGCTCCATGGTTCTCATCCATCTGAGAGTTGTCTATTGTTTTCATCTCCCTGGTGACATTCATTAGTCTGCATCTCATTAGGATCCTCAGACACATGAAGAGAGATTCAGACAAGCACTGTTTGTGTGTGTGTGAACAGGCTAGTGCTCATTAATAAAAACAGCTGTGCCCCTATCCTCAGATAATGCTCTAAAAATATTCAGGGGAGTAAAAATGCATCTCACCTGCTTATTTTTGAATCATTTCCACTCCTCTCTTTTGAGAGATGGCCAGTGGTGACTTAACTCATATGGTGAGAACAAGTTATGCTAATCCCTCATATGAAATTAAAACTAGAACACTTCTAGATTGCTGCTACCATGAATGAGTGATAGATGAGCATTACATAGCAACTGAATGCAGCAGCTGGTGGTCCTGAAATTTGAAGCTAGTTAGTTTTCTAGCGCAAATAAAAGTGTGTCTGGATTTCTAAGCATATGACTGGACAAAGGAGACATTGAATATGCCAACTGATGTGCTTGAGGGTCTGAAAAACAGAAGTTTTTGGGACATTTTGCTATTGTTAGCTGTTAGCTACATTTAGCTTTTAGCTAACTATTAGTGCTAGGTTCTCTCTGCACTCTGGATTCACAAAAAATTCAGGCAAGAGGGGAAATAACAGGTTTATAAGCTTAGAATACATATTTGTGAGTCCCTAAATGACAAAACATCACTTGTACCTTGCTGAACCTGAGGTAGCAGTGTTTGCACGCATCCCACACACAGTTAGCAGATTGACACCCTTCCATAAATCCACTTGGGTCTTTCTTGCTTCATTTATTTTGACATGGAGCTGCATTGCTGTGCTGTGTGGTCATAAATGCTAGTGTTTGGACCAAAATGAGGGTAAGCAAATTAAGAAAAAGTCACTTAGTCCCACCAGTTCGCCTCATGTTGGTTTTACTCAGCTACAATAGGCTCACTCTCTCTTTCTCTCCCTCGCTCCCTGCAGCTCTGTTGAACTAGGCTTGACTACACTCAGTGACACACTCACAGACACACGCTGATTTGAGCCGCTGGCTGCAATCGGATCTCAATGACCTTTGTGTAAACAGACTGAGATCATTAATGTAATAGGACCAGTAGTCATTCTTATTGCTTTCTTCTTCCATTCCTTTCTCATGTTGCAGAAGTGCTTGGTCATCTTTTGATTTTGGCAGCACGTCGTTTGTGGGTCCCTGTTATTAGTTGGATAAAAATACCTCAGATTGAATTCAAATTGATACAAATTTAGAGAACAGGAGTTGAGCTGATCAATTGGCACATCAGAAATGGACCACAGTTACGTGAACCACCTTAATGGACTTGAACTGTTTCTTTTTTAATGATTGCTTTTCCTCTGTGTTTGAACTCTAATCGCAGAGGCTTCTTTTGTACCTTTTTCCAACTCTCATATGTTCTTGTGAAATGAAACTTCCTTGTGACAGCAGTTTAAACGCCGCTATCATACATTTTGATCATCTTCTGTCGTCTGATCCAGATCGCAGAGCTTGTTGCCACCGAGTTCTTTGAACAAGGAGACAAAGAAAGACAAGAGCTGAAAATTGAACCAAGCGTAAGTGCCGCATCATTTCTCAGTAGGGACAAAACCTCCCTCCAGAACATTGAGTTTATTTTTTGTTATTGAGATTACTAGGGATGCTTGGGTGTTTTTAATTTCAATTTAGTGCAACTTGTCCGCACCACAATACACCAATGTCTTCATGCTAGAATGCTATTAATGGCCTTACTTAGTGTATGTGGAATATTTGGTAAGGTGTTATTAAAAACATTGGGGAGGACTATTCTCATAAGTCAATATTTCCTTCCTGTTTTGGTACAAGTTGCATGGTCTTCTCTTTGTTACCACATTACTACAGTGTGATCTCTTGAACAGTGAGTCAGTTACAAGTAATCCAGAAGTTTGTCATTAGACTGCAGGATCCTTGAGAGAAGATCAGGAATGAGTCCTAAACCTTTAGATAAGTTTGTATTGTTGAATGTCTGGTTCCTTCATCTCCAAGTCAATTGTTTTTTTGGGTTAAAGTCCTGATGTAAGGTCTATTGTTGACAAAAACTTAAGATATCTGAATGTTTTTTGTTAACTATAAATCCATCCATTTTCTTCCACTTATCCTGTTAAGGGTCACGGGGGGCTGGAGCCTATCCCAGCAGCTTGTGGGCAAGAGGCAGGGTTCACCCTGGACAGGTCACCAGTCCATCACAGGGCCAACACATAGAGACAGACAACCATTCACACTTACATTCATACCTACGGTCAATTTAGAGTATCAATCAGCCTAGTCCCCAACTGCATGTCTTTGGACTGTGGGAGGAAGCTGGAGTACCAGAGAGAACCCACACAGGAACAGGGAGAACATGCAGACTCTACACAGAAAGTTCTTACTGTGAGGTGATAGTGCTAGCACCTGCACCACCGTGCCACCCTTTAACTATAAATACTGTATGTCAGTAAATACTCAAAATGACTAACAGAAGCTTGCAGAGGATTATGGAATGCACTTGGCCGATTTTTTTAAAGAATAAATTCAATGCTTACAAGTTTAAAGTTCACGCTAGCATATGAAGGACTTACACTATGGAGGAATGACTTTATAGATGAGCTCATCTCATTGACTTTTTTTCACTGTAAAGCAGATTTTCTGCTATATTCCAGTGTAACAATCCCATTGGTTTCAAGGGAGCCCATGGAGATGCCACATGTTGGACTACACTAATATCTTATCACTGTTGGACACATTAAAAGGCTGCTACCAAAATCTGTAGTTGCTCGGCACACTGAATTAGCCATGGGACAAAACACTGACTTGAGTTAATGTCTTGTGACCATTATAAGGGCAAACTGAGGCTCCGCCTACTCTGTTTCTAACTTTACTGGCATGGTGAACACCTTTCATATGATTTCAGGACCTAATGAATCGTGAGAAGAGGGACAAGATTCCCAGCATGCAGGTGTCCTTCATTGATGCCATCTGTACTCAGTTGTACGAGGTAATACATCCAAAGCTATAACTGTTGATGCTAACAGTCTGAATGATTGACTGATGGGCCTTTTCCTTGTCTGTCCCAGACCTTGGCAGGCATGTCGGAGTATTGCACGCCATTGCTGGAGGGATGTCAGAGGAATCGTCAGCATTGGAAACACTTGGCTGAGGAGTCTGAGAAAGGCCTGGTCAACGGTCTTGTGTGATCCCACCAGTTTGACTTTCAAGCCACGCTAAAGTCCAGGGTTCTCCCTATCCAGCTGGGTCTCACAAAACTTCATGAAATTAGCTTGATAATAAAAGAAGACGAGAGGGTGGTACTCATGTAGGAGGACACTCTTACTCTCTCTCTAGTGGGGCGAGGCAAGATATCAAATTTTCAAAGAAAATTTTGGCTTCCGGTGTTTATGAAACAAGATTGAAAAACAATGTGTTGGGACACACATAGAAGGGTTAAAGCAGTCAGGTGAGCACCACCCACAAGCAAGTGTGATGTTCTGAATGTGAGCAATATTACCGGCGTCTTCCACACCCCTGCCTGATTAGAGGTAGGATTTACGCTCTGTTTTAGCATGAACATGACTCAAGAATAAGCAGGATTTGCAGGTCAGTAAAGGTCTTGAGGCTGTCATTGTCACAACAGGCTACATTACCATGGTAACTCAAGCCCTGCCTTTTTTCTGCTGGCTGCAAATCCTGCTAACATTTGAGCTTTTGTCTACAGTGGCTAAAGGGTTCAATTGGTTTTCATCCCCGTGTCAGAGAACTCGTCAGTGACATGGTTTCATCTCAAACTGGCACCGATTTAAACACAAAATCCAGGTGAAAAGGGCAATCCGTGGTGTGTGGCAACTATCTTGGAAATGGTGCCATTGTTCACTCAGGTGGAACTCAGTGCCTGCCCTGCAACAATGGTGCAACACTGTAGTGTTATCTGGACAGTTTAAACTAGCATGAGAGTGCATCAGTGTTTTGGGGCCAGGGATGAGGAAAAAATGAGAGGCAGGGGGTTTCTTCATTTTTTTTCATTGTGTAACATGAGATAAAAAGTGGAAATGTCGAGAGTGACGAGAACATGTTGAGAATCAAGTCAAAAATAGGACATTTTCTTTTTCATTACACTAAGAAAGAAGTGGAAATGTCAAAGTCAAACGCATTTGGCAGAGAACGATTTTTTTTGTTCACTGGTCATGTTGACAATCGTGACACTTAGTCAACCATTGGAGAAAAAGTGAAAGTGCCTGCCTCTACAAAAAAACGCCTTGCATAAATAAATTTGTGAAATTAGACCTCAGATTCAGCTTTTGTATCAAAGAAATTCTTTGTCTTTAAGCTCATAAACAGTGTTGGTTGCTCCCGTAACAGTGCTCCCTTCATGTTCAGGGGTTGCCTTAATTCCTAAAATGCGAAACAATAATAATCATAAAAAAAAATCTTCCTCCTGGGATTTAGTTCCACTTTATTCTCAACATTTCCATGTTTCTTCTGTTTGCACGGTGTAAAAAAAAAAAAAGTTCATAATTTTATCCCAAACATTTCATCTTTTCCCCCCGTAGTGCATATGGAAGAAAAGAAATCTTTCTTCTCGTTATTTTTCCTGTACCCAGATGGAAGAGACAACACATGGTTTATTTGAACCTTTAGCTAATCTTCCCCAGCAACATCAAGGAGCAAATGACACGATCTTTCACTTCCTCGATCATAATCATTTCATCAAACTTTGTGGGACTTGTCAACTTATTTTCATAACAGCACTAAGCTATATTTAATACCATAGCCATGTTATTTTTGCACAGAGTGGCTTTGACCTTAAACTCTTTATCTCACAGGTAGTGACTTTAAGAGAACACTGAATGTAGAACACCAGTACAGCAGTAAGCGGATATTTACCACGTCCAATGTTTGAATCGTCACAATAAACTGATAACACTTGTTAAATATGTCTTAAGTCACAGAACACATCACCTTTTGAGTCAGTTTTCACTCCTTGTCTTAACTATTGCATATTTATTTGTTTTATATATTTATTAGAGTTTCTATATTGTGAGGTCATTCTCTTGTCAAGAGCACACATTTCTACACAGGAAATGTAGTTTTAATACTTAGAGGGAAAAAAAAACGTCTGCTTTTTTATGAAAACCTTTTTCAGACCATTTTTGGAATTGTATTGTTTTACCTTCTTTTTTCCTTTCAAAAATATTAAAGCGCCAAAGACTAGACCTAGACCATACCTTCGGTATGAAAGGCGGGGTCTGGAATTTTCACTGCCTTTTCTTTATAAAATGAGATTCCTGGTAACAAAAAAAAAAGTTGTCCTCATCTCGGCAGCCATTAATGATAATAATACTCTTTATACATCAAAGTTTATTCTCAGTAGCTTCACCAGACTTTTTATGCATATCGCAGCCTAAATATTATATATAAACCCAACCAGCAAGATTAAATTATGAATGGTGGATTTGAGGCAAATTAAAATCGTATTAATCCTCAAAACTGGTACACAAGCGAATCACAAGTGACTTGCCGAACATCCATCTGGTTTATTAGCTGCCAACTCCTCTCTTCTGTGTAAAATAATTCAGAATGTAAGAGCACTTGCCCACCCAGGTTTAAAGGTGATATCACATTTGTTACAGAATTTAATGGTTAAATTCTGCTGGCATATTTATTTCAGCTGACAGTGCAGTGGTTCCCAATCAGGAATTTGGACACCAGTTGGAGTCTTGGTCACAAGGGTGTGGCTACTTTGTGATTGGCAAGTTGCTGGTAACAGGAATTTGCATTTATAAGTTAGGTCCTTGCATATTGTGCACCATTTCATCCAAATATGGTCACTTCTGGTTGTGTGGTGACACAACCTGTTTTTAGCAGTTTGCTTGGCAATGGAGTTAAGGAGCAGTCAATGCAGGACAGACATCATGTTGAAATCAAGTTCCAGAGCTTCGCACTGCCCCTGATGTTAGTTTATACTGTGCACAAGGAGGTGGACAGCTTGTACTCAGACAACAAAAATGTTGCTTTTCATTATGTGGAGACTCCAAAATTTTATCTTACCTTTTAAATTGACTTCTTTGTGACTCCAGATTGCGGGAAAAGCCAGCAATGTACATTTGTCTTGAGGCTAACTATGATTAAAGACTAACAGGATAAACTGTCCAATAAGTTTGCTTACAAAGTCCAGGGCATCACCTGTTATAACTCAGCAAGCCACAAATACTGGGATCTGAGCTAAGAACAAGCCAACAACCTGGTTCTCGGTCCAGCTGGCACATTCAGTTGAACCAATTTACACTGGTGCTTCAACACTAGCATGAAGAGGTGTTCTAATTTGTTTGCTTTTAGCTTAAAGCTATGGGTTTTTTGATTGAGTGTTATATCAGATGACATGTTGGATAGTTAAGTCTTGGCCACCAGGTGCTTCAAACTAAAAAATATATGGCTGGTACTTTCTGCATTCTGGAGTCACCAAAGTAATACATAAGAGAAAAACCTCTCCATGGGCTCGAGACACCCATTTGTGAATACTTGAAAGGCAAAATGCACTTTTTGGATGACTTATTGCTCAAAGTAGGAAGTTTCAAATTGGGTTACCCTAACCAGTAAACAATGGCTTTACATCATTTGAAGCAGTGCTACGCCAACCTGTCCGGGGACCAATGTCCTGCAGTTACCTGTGAGTCAAGTCAAGTTCATAACCAACCCATGAAACAACCTCAGTGCCTAAAGTGATCCAGTCATTAGAAGTTCAACATAGTCCACTAAAAACACACCCATGTTTGGTCCTGATGTGAATGGAGGTCTCTTGATCAGATACTTCCCAGTTTGTTAGTCTAATAACCCAGAATCCCCAACCAAGATGCATTTGACTGTCTAATTAGACTTGACTGCCGTCTCAGGTGCAGCACTTTAGTGGACATGCATACACAGGTGTCATTTGTAATTGTGGTTTTGTATTTTCCAGGATGAACAATGTGCCTGTTGCCTTTGTTTCTTCAAGAAATAAACTACCTTTGATTTCCTCATTGCTTGGCTTGTTTAGAGAATTTATTTTCATTTCTCTGGGGGGATGGGGGGTGGGGGGTTGCTACTGAGGCAGAGGGTTCAACATGAGCCAACACCTCTGAATAGGTCCCATTAAAGAATGCTCCTAACTTCTACAATATCCTCTCCTTGATTCAATGCCGCCACCCTCTGATTGAAAGCAGAAAAAGAATCACAAGGAATATTTGTGCTTGAGGTGAAATAAACATTTCATTCATGAGATATTATAAAAGTGTGACATACAAACAACTAGCTTCTAAAAGAGGTTGACACTTGGAAAGATGAAACAAAAGTAACTGCTTCTAGAGAGAAATATTTACATTAGTGATGTCAGAGACAGCCACCACGTCCCAAAGACACCAAAGGACAGGATACTGGACAGTCCCACACAGAACTGCAGTGGCTGGTGCTATGTGCAGCTTGTGAGCTTGAAGAGGGGCTAAACCGAGTCTGTCCTCTTGTACGCCACCATGCTGTTCACCTTGTGGATGGATGTGGTGAAGGAACGGAGACGCACTTCTTCTGATTGGTTAATAATTTGTGGCCCAGACTCCTCCCACTTCTCTGGAACCTCCAGGTCTTTGTCTGTGTACACTAGCAGGTCAAACGCACCTGGAGGGAAGATGGTCATTGTCGGAGGGGGAAAAACAATGGTCAACAAAACAGAACGGGACGAGTCACTCACATGGAGTCTCGAGCAGCGGCAGGAAAGTCACGGTGGCAGTTATCTGTCTGATGACAGAGCGAATCTCATCCTGGATGGTTTTGATGGATTTCTCTCTGGGAGCGCTGGACAACAGTGAAGACGCACCAGTGAGAGTTCAAGCACCTGGAATGATGTGTCTGCAGAAGCACATGACTGCCATCTGCTGGACACTCAGTACAACGCAACTCAAACAGTATCCTGGCAAATCCTTAGGCATTTTAAATATAAAATGTAGGACAACAATGTCAGAGAAATTATTATTAGGACTTTTCCAGGACAGAAAGGTGAGCGGGAGGGACTGACCTGCTCTCCTTTGCTGACTTGTCACACTCAATGTCAAACTGCCATCTCTCAAGCACCTCATTGGTCTCCAGACACGTGATCACCAGCACCAGCTTCTGCACTGTGCAGTTGAACAGCCACTCTGACAAACACACATCAAAACACAAGTTGTTTGAATGTGGGGTAACCATAGCCATTTTTAATACTTCTGGTTTTAGCTCTTCAAAAGGAAATAAAATGAGTTATACATGAAACCAAGTTCACTTTGATGTGTTACTGCCACAATATAAATTGAAATGTGGTTCAAAAATGTTGCTTGGTTCCTTAATAACTGAAATAACTGTGGTACTGTAATGGGAAAAAAGAGACCACTAAACATTACCCACCTAGAACAAATAAGTGTCACTGATAAAAAAAAAATTTAATTTTCCATGAAAAATAAATGATTAGAATTAACATTTTGTGAAATTAATATCGGGGTAAACTTCATTTTCTATATTTTTGGCTAATTTAAATCCTACACTATCAAAATGCAATGAATGAACAGAGGACTCTAAATCAACTCAATATTCTATGTGACCACCCTTTGCCTTCAAAACAGCCTCAATTTTTCTAGGTACACTTGCAGACAGTTTTTGAAGGAACTCTGCTGGTATGTTATTCCAAACATCTTGGAGAACTAACCACGGATCTTCTGTGGATGTAGACTTCCTCAAATCCTTCTCTCTTCATGTAATCCAAGACACACTCACAATAATCCTGAGATCAGGGCCATGCCATCACTTCTTGTTCTTCTTTACACTGAAGATACTTATTAATGACCTTGGCTGTATGTTTGGGGTCAGTGTCCTGCTGCAGAATAAATTTGGGGCCAATAATACACCTTCCTGATGGTGTTGCATGATGGATAATTATCTGCTTGTATATCTCAGCATTGAGGACACAATTAATTCTGACTAAATCTCAAACTTCATTTGTTGAAACAGAGCCCCAAAGTTGCAAGGAACCTCCATCATGCTTTATTGTTGCCTGCAGACATTCATTATTGTACCGCTCTCCAGACTTTGGCAAACTGCCTTCTGCTAAGGCCAAATATTTCAAATTTTGACTAATCAGTCCAGAGCACCTGCTGAACCCCAGTTCCTATTTTTTTTATTTTTTTCTTGCATAGTTGAGTCGCTCGGTCTTGTTTCCATGTCGGAGGTATGGCTTTTTGGCTGCAACTCTCCCATGGTCAGAAGACCACTTCTGGACAGACTTCTCCGGACAGTAGATGGGTGTTTGTGGGTCCCACTGGTTTCTGCCAGTTCTGAGCTGATGGACCTGCTGGTCATCTTCTGATTTTCAAGGGAAATAAGCTTGATGTATTTTTCATCTGCTGCACTAAGTTTCCTTGGCTGACCAATGCGTCTACTATCCTCAACGATGCCTGTTTCTTTGTGCTTTTTCAAAACAAGTGACAACTGACAAGGAAGCCGAGTTTCATCTCTCAAAATAAAACAGCTTGGTTCTCTGTTGTAAAACACTGCAATCTTGGTAAGAATTTTTTTTATTCATTATTATAATGTATTTTTCACGAATATGCGCCATTATCAGTTCAACCAAAAGATATTTGAGGAAAGTCAAGCATGGCAGTCACCAGACCAGACTTATATGACATTTTTCTGTTGCAATTATAAAAACGGCACAACATAAAACACTCCTTCCCTCTTTCTCATCGAGCTCCCAAACACAGAAAATGAAAGATTCAGTTACACCCTGGCTACCTTTGAGTTGAGTCACCACGTTGGTCAGGTAGTTTTTCAGTTTGGGATCAGTGGTGAGTTGAAGGCTCATATCGTAGTGGGTGACCCTGGAGAAAGTCTCTGGAGGGTAGATGCCTCGCTGGTACAAGATGCTGTTGATGCCAAATGCTGCAGATGAAAGTTGAGTCACCAATAAGAGGGAGAGATGCATGCATGCAAAAAATAAATAAATAAAACATTAAAACTCAATCATGTCTGTAAATATATAAATGGAAACATGAAAATATGCTTTATTCTACTGAAAACAGATATTATGAGCATTAACAACTATCTGACTTTATCAAATATGGGCAGACATACACATTTACAGAATATGGTTGTCTTTAGAATTAGCTCAACATAAACAGACAAAACCTCGTTAGTGAAACCTATAATTGTTTTTTTTAGATATCATTTGCTAGTTTTTAGGTAATATAAGTTTTATACCTGGACCACCGCTACTTCCGATTCTTAACATTCTTCTGGTATATTCCGTACATATATAATAGTTGATACCTGAACACCACAGCTTTGACTGTTATGTTTCTACTGGGCACTACGTCTTCACCACTACTGTCCGAAGTGGGCGGTGAACACTCAGTGAGTTGTAACTGTGAACACTTTATAGCTTAAAAGTACAATTCTATACGAAAAAAATGCTAGTTTTCGCGTATATGAAACACAGAACCTCACGTGATCCGGGTTTTTTTGTGCGGTGTTCAGCAGAGTGAGTTAGCTAAAGCTACACCGCACAGGCCCAGCTGCTTAACATCGGGTTAACAATGTTGGACAAGCTTTAAACGCTTTTACGGTAGAAATACTTACAGAAGAACTCGGCCACCAGCTCCGCGCTTCCTTTAAGGGTAATACCTTTCATCGTGCTCGTCATTTTCTCAGTTTAATTAGCTCTTTTTCGCTATAGAATCCTTATTCTTACTGCTCCTTCCGTCACGGCTGCAGACTACCCGCCGTCCAGTTTGAAATTTCCCCAATCCTCAATCGCGTTTTGCACATGCGTGAAACTGTCAGCGCATGCTTGCTGACGTCTTCTAGGCCGGTCGGTCAATGATACGCATGCGCTAATCTGATCCACTGCAGACTCAGGATAGTTCGCTCAACAGCGATTCCTTGTCATTGCAATCAAATTATACATATTTAAATCAAGTGTGGCAGGAGCTAAAAGTCTGGAGAAAGAAAAATGTGTTTTCATTGTAATGGTGTATTGTATTTTTTAGTGTTATATTTTTTGATTACATTAGATGTTTATTGTTCATCCCTTTATTTTCTGAGCAATAACTCAACAGTATCTTGTTGATGATATTCTTTTACACCGATTGGACATGATAATATGTGTTGTTTTCAGTACAGTTCAACTAAAGATATAATGTCATTATTTAGATTTGCATTTGTGCACAATCAGCCTCTATTTACTTTTTTCCTCCTTAAGTGACATGAATTTTATAATTGCATATATATCATGCTGATGTACATAATATATAGACTTCTATTTACTTGGGTTTAAACTGTCAATTTGGGTATATACCATTGGTTTACATTCATATAAAATGAGAAATATTTGTGGATGAATTTAAATATTTTTGTAAAGTGTAATTTACATATCAATTCCTAAATATGTTTGATGAATCCTTTTCTGTGCATGTCTTGGTTATGAGACTGATCGACCCCCCTGAAGACACATCAAGACCAATATCATCAATTGGCCCATGAACTGGCTGCACGGTGGTGCAGTGGTCAGCACTGTGGCCTCACAGCAAGAAGGTTCTGTGTTTGAGTCCCGGCTCAGGCACGGGATCTTTCTGTGTGGAGTTTGCATGTTCTCCCCGTGCTTGCGTGGGTTCTTTTCGGGCACTCCAGCTTCTTCCCACCGTCCGAAGACTTGCAATTGGGATCTTGGCTAATTGGATACTCTAAATTGACCATAGGCGTGACTGTGAATGTGAATGCCTGTAGCCACTGGGATAGGCTCCAGTCCCCCCACGACCCTTTATAGCACAGGTGTCAAACTGATCCAGTAAAGGGCCGTGTGGCTGCAGGTTTTCATTCCAACCGAGGAAAAGCAACACCTGAATCTACTTAAATCAATCAACCTGTGTCCACACAGCTCATTGGTTGGATTGCGTGTTGCTTTTGCTAGGTTGGAATGAAAACCTGCAGCCACACGGCCCTTTACTGAATCAGTTTGACACCCCTGCTTTATAGGAATAAGCAGAAGACAATGGATGGGTGTTCCATGAACTGGCCAGGATGGCACCTGGTTTCAGAGGCTTTCTACATCCACAACAATTGTGCAGAATATTTCTTCACACTGATCAAATGATAAGACTGAGTTGATAGGCAGGTGAGAATATATTCATAATGTTTATTACACAAAAGTATTTCACTTAATTTCTGCTGCTGGTGCCCCTGACCAAGGTGCTGGCAGAAGATCTGGAGGTGGTTCCCAAGCACTGCATGTAGCTGCTCACTGCTCCATTGAGGACAAGTTTTGTTGAGCAATGTACAAGCGACAAATGGTAGATTCATTCTTAGTTTTTGTGTGGGAAGCATTCTTCTTCTTCTTCTTTTGGCAAACTGTCTCACTCACATTGGTGAAGGTCCTCCATAATCCAGGCCATGGTAGCTCTTAAATGTTGTGCCCTACTGGACTGTTTGAGTCTGGCTCACCTTTTTTCTGCTTTGGCATTGTTGTGTTATTGCTGTGGCGTTGCTTGGTGTTGCAGTTCTGCCGGGGTGCTGTCGTGATATGAAGGGGGCCAGCTCCTGTACCATTTGCAGAATTAGCAGTGGAAGAATGCTGAGTCAAGTGTTTTGTTAATTTGGCTTCGCCCAGATCAGAATGTGTCTCAGGTGGAATTCTCTGCAACACCATTTTCTGTGCCAGTGGCTTCAATGGTGACTATTGTTCCGCTGTCTTCTTGGCCATTAAACAAAAATATTCCAAGAGAGTCATTATACGTGGGGGGGGGGGGGGGGGGATCATCTGCTGGGTCTTTTCTTGTGGTCAGGTCATTCTGTCATGTTGTGGAGGCGAGGAATTGACCAAGGTGCAGACAGTGACAAGGAGCGTTCACAAAAGGGGTATTTATTAGATAATGACACTCACGGGAACACAAGGGGGAAACAGGAGACTGAAACAGGAGACTGAAACTTGAGACGGGAAACTGGAGGCTTGAGACTTGAGATGGGACACTGGAGGCTTGAGACTTGAGACAGGACACTGGAGGCTTGAGACTTAAGATGGGACACTGGAGACCAAAGGCTTGAGGCTTGAGACGGGACACAAGGGGCTTGAGATGGGAGACAGGAGATGGGTGACTGGAGACTTGAGACGGGTGACTGGAGACTTGAGATGTGTGATTTGAGACTTGAGACAAGTGACTGGGGGCTTGAGACGGGACACTGGAGGCTTGAGACGGGAACTGGAGGCTTGAGACTGGAGGCTCGAGGCTTAAGGCGAGACAAGTTCGTAAAACATATGAATATGATTTTTATAAGACACATATAGGAGGACAGAGAGGAAAGAGTGGAGGAGAGAGAAGCCCAGTGCACCATGGGAGAACCCCTTGCAGTCTAAGCCTATAGCGGGATATCTAAGGTATAGCGTAATGTAGCCGGAGGTTGTTTCCCTCCGTGCCACTGTTTGGCACTTTGCCTGTCTCTCCAGCCAATGCTTGCTGGGCAGCGCCGGACGCACCTTTAAAAGAGGTGTGTGAACACACCCTGAACTCTCTTCCGCTCCTTGTTTGCTCTTGTGGTGGCTGTGGCGTGGCGTAACGCATGTGTGTCGTGCTGGCCTTTGTCCAGTGTTACCGCTGCCTCTCCATTTTGTGTGGCAGTTTGTGACCGCCGTTGAGGCACACAGAGAATGCATACACAAATATTTCTCATTTTATATGCATTGTGAATGTGAATACCACTGTGGTTTGAGCCCTTGGGCGTGTTTTATCAATCCCTCTTTGTCGTGTTTCAGGATTCTGGTGGCTGACCAAGGCAGTTTACTCCCTGGTGGTGGTGCATTCTTCACAGTAACCTCCCATTTTGCTTTTTGTATCAGGGTGTGTGTGCAGTGTCACGGTGGCTCATTTTGAGGATCCCTGCTCCCTTTTTTGGTTCTCTGCCCCTTGGTAAGCCCCACCCCGAACTTTTCTCCACCCTCCTCCTACCCAAGTGTTTTATTGTTTGGTGTGTGATGTTTTTCTGTTCCTTAATTTAGTTAATAAATTTATTTTTAATCCACGCTCTGTCTCTTGCCCCAGTAGTGTTTATGAACATTCGTGCCTTAGTCTAGTTAACGCCTTAGCTTAGTATTGGGGTGCAATTCCCCAGGTGGCATTGTTGGACACGTACATCCTGGTATTATACCTCCCTCGTTACCTCGCCGCACTAAGCAGCCCTTACTATAAGCCTGATCAAAAAGGAAGGCTTTAAGTCTGCTCCAAAAGGTAGAGACTGGGAGATGGTTCCACAGGAGGGGAGCTTGATAGCTGAAGGCTCTGGCTCCCATTCTACTTTTAGAAAATCGAGGGACCACAAGTAAACCCTGCATCCTGGGAAAGGTTCTAGCTGGGTAATAAGGGACTATGAGCTCTGTCAAATATGAAGGTGCCTGATTGTTGAGGACTTTGAATGTGAGGAGAATTTTGAATTCTAGTCTGAATTTGACAGAGAGCCAATGCAGAGAACCCCATACAGGAGAGACATGGTCTCTTCCACCATTTCTTGTCAACATGCGGGCAGCAGCATTTTGCACACGCTGGAGAGTTTTTAGGGACTTACTGGAGAGAATACAGAACCCACTTTCTGTCAAAAGAGAGTGATGTATGACCCTAATTAGCTTATCCCCGCCCCTTCCGCATTCCAGAGGGTGTTGGGGTGGGTTTTCCGGTGTGTGTGTGTGTGTGTGTGTGTGTGTGTGTGTGCGTGCATGCATCTGATATCGTGTGTGTGTGTGTTTATGTGTGTGTGCATGCATGTGTGCATCATTTGTTGTGTGTGTGTGTGTGTATGTGTGTGTGTGTGTGAGAGAGAGACATCATGTTGAAATCAGATGACCAGATGTTAGTTTGTAAGATGTCAGTAGTAGAAGAAAATACGTTGACCTTTTGCCCTTTTTATACTGTTTCAGACTCTTTTATGTGTGTCACACATTGTTTGTGGTGGTATCAGTTTGGGGGTTGTCTCGGGGCCTCGGTGTGTGTGTGTGTGTGTGTGTGTGTGTGTGAGTGGAAGAAAATATGTCACCCTTTTAGGCCTTCCTATGTTGCGGGTTTATACTTTGCCTCTGTCAGGAGAGGACATTTTCCTTTTTCTGTGACGCTGGTGCTGCTGGAGGAAGTCAACAACAGTCTTCACAAGACAAAACATTGCGAGTAAATATGTAAGTTGTACTCGACTTTATTCAACTGTATTCGTATATTGTGTGTATATATATATAAATATAGAAATATTATCTGCAAAGGTGTATATTCTGACAATAGCTTTTTCTGCATGTCTTTTTGTATAAATACTTCGACCTCAGTCTCACAAGATCTTTAGTGTTATCCCTAAAGAGGAAGAAGAGGGTGAGTGTACTTGAAGAATTGTACTCAGTTTTGTCTCATCACTGCACACATGGTTTATTTGTATGTAAAGAAGGAGTTGTGTCCTTCTATGAGAAGAGAGTTTGATTCAGTGAACATTTTTTTCAAAACATATTCAAACATATTTACTTTGTTTTCCTTGATTTTAGAATGTTTTACTTTAAAGGTTAATTCTCTGGTTTTCAGATGTTCTATGCGTGTGTGTGTGTGTGTGTGTTTTTCTCAGTGAATGCGGTGTTGAACCAGTTGCGGTATATTTTCAGGGGAAGGTGTAATTGATCTCACTTTTTCTGTAGAAACGCTCCTGCAGATGTTGGCTCGAGCGGGTCAGAGTACGCTACCAGCACAGGCCACAGGGACAACAACGAGGGAGACATCACCGCGGGCGGGTATAGATATCGCTCAAGCACGGATGAGGATGACGTGACGTCTACCGGCAGGCTTAGTCTCCAGTATGAAGTATGGACCCCGTCAGACACCCAATGATGCGAAGCTATGAGTGTCAATGAAGTGGATTAACCGTGGAGTCCGGCAGACAGACTCCTCTGTGAAGCCCTTAATCAGGTCGAGAGAGACCTACAGGGGGGAGGGGGGAGGGAGGAGGGGTCGATGAGCATGAACAGACTGATGATCATAGCCGTCGGACTAATGACGATGATAATAATCAATCAGCGTCTATGGACAGTATGGACATTGACACAGCAGCTGCACCCAGGCGTGATGATGATGATGATGATGACGATGATGATGACGGGGTGCAGATCATAGAGCGTGTAAGATTTAATAATGTTGAGCTTCGCACATTCCTCCACTTTCCCCCGCCATCCGATATTCAAAATTTTCGCGAGCTTTACCTTAATGTCACAAATGGTTTTGAGGACCGTATATCAAGGGTTCTTCGAAGAGCGAACGCACGCCCCAATGATCTCATCCAGGTCAATCTACAGGCCAATCGACTCCAGGACGATGTCTCAATGACTTTGCGCTATGTACTCGGCACAGTGTCTGAATTCCAGCAACTTTTAGACCTATTAGTCCAAAGTAACATGTCTGTATTCAGCGATGGGACGCTGGAGCTTATCGTGAATGTGGTAGGACCTCAGGGCGGTGGAGTCGCGAGACGAAATTAAATGCTTTTTGAGGATGAAATTATAAGGAAATAAGGCAGACATCTATTTGTCGTCCCTACCACCAATCAAACATGTCTGGCTGTAAATTTAGCGTTACTGACCAACCCTGATTTAACAATTGCAGATGCCCTGACTGCAGGGTGTGACGTTCCCACCAGAGTTGGTTTAAGTGTTGACACAGCCGCCACATTTGAAGACGTTTGCAAATTTGAAGAGCTTTTAAGGTCAAAAATAGTCATCTTCTATCGCTCCTCTGACATAGAAACTATAAAACTGCTGACATTTCAAACAGGAACGCCTCCTCAAGAGACAACACGCTACCTCCTTTTACTCAATAATCATTTTTACGGTATAAAAAACGTAAAGGGTTTTCTAGGTGTGAAATTTTTCTGTAAACACTGTCACACCGGATACCAGCAGAAATACAGACACTTTTGTGACAAAACATGCAATGTCTGCACCACAGACTGTAAACAGGCTCCGATTCAAAGAATCAACTGTGCCGATTGCAATAGAGTCTGCGCTAACACCCTTTGTTATAAACGACATTGAAAATTAAGACGATGTACGAGGCTCAGAAAGATGGTCAGCAATTGTCAGATCAATAAAAAATGTCCTCGATGTAAATTGACTTGTCCATCAAAGACCCTAAAAAAAAAGCATCGCGGCGCCTTCGGGCTCTGTGGGATTTGTAAACAACCTAAAACAACACCCCCACCTGAGAACATGTTAGAGTATGCCCGCTCGGTCCAGAGCTCTGAATCAAGCACAGGAAATGACGCCAAACATCTTTGTTACATGACTCTAAAAAAACACCGGGCTGAAGAAGACATCAAACAAAAAAAAAACTGATATTTTTTGATTTTGAGACCAGCCAGAGCACAGGATCTCACATCCCCATGCTCGTAGTCGCACAGGCACTGAATGGGGAGCGAGAGATCTGGGAAGGACCTCACTGCGCTGTAAGTTTCCTTCTCCATTACCGACAAAAACAGCACAAATATCCGACTTTCATTTCACACTACGAGACAGGCTTTGATCATCATATCATTTTGAACGCTTATGTGACTCAACGATTGTCACCTTTTGTCATAGCCCAGGGGAGCAAAATAATTCTGATCACTGATAATGACTATCAGCTTAAGTTCATCGACTCATTCTCCTTCATCCCCATCACGCTCCGAGAATTTCCTACAGCATTAGGCTGTAAAACAGGCTACTTTAAGGCTACTTTCCGCACAAGTTCACAGACGTCTCAAGAAATGGGTATAAAGGTCCCCATCCCTCGCCAGCAATGTATGGGGCGGATGAGATGACGCCGAAACAGAGACAGGATTTTTTTAACTGGTATCACTCAGTAAAAGATCAGGAATTCAACTACGACCAGGAATTAGTAGCTTATTGTGAAAATGATGTCCAAATCTTAGCTGAGGGTGCAATCAACTTCCGCGATGAATTTGTAAAGACAACTGGCTGTGACCCATTTGATAGCGTGACAATTGCATCAGCAGCGTGAGCAATTTTCCAAAGCCGTTTCCTAAAACCCCAAACCATTGCAATCCCCTGCCCAAACAATTACCAAACCAAGCACAAGGCTTTCTCACACGCCTCTATACAGTGTCTGGAGTTTGAAGCCTTCTCATGCGGGATTTTGATAAGACATGCTTTGAATGGCGGGGAAGTGAAATTTGGCCGCTATTCTGTTGATGGATGTGCCGACGTAGATGGACAGAAAATTGTCTTTAAAGTTCTAGGGTGCTATTTTCACAGGTGGCCCGTGTGTTTCAACCCCCACAAAGAATCTTCACTGTCAGGCGTGTGTTTCAGCACGCTGCACTCTGACACCATGAAAAGGATAGAGCGCTTAAAAACGGATTACAAGGTGCAAGCCGTAGTGGTCAAATGGGAACATGATTGGAATTTTTTGAAAAAAGCGAATCCAGTCGTTAAAAGTTTCCTAGAGAGGTTTCCAGAACCACTCCCGTTAGACCCTTATACGGCGGGCGTACATCTGCCATCCGTCTGCGTCACGTCGTCACCCCAGAGGAGCGTATTAATTACGTTGATTTCACCTCCTTGTATCCTTTTGTAAATGCACATTTCCACTATCCCTTTGTACACCCGCAAATAATTACAAAGGATTTTGATGACGTTGAAAACTATTTCGGACTGATTCATGCTAAGGTTCATCCTCCACAGAGACTGTTTTTCCCTGTACTGCTGATGAGAAATGACAAAGGGAAAGTGATTTTCACACTGTGTCGTTCATGCACACTTATAAACAATCAGGCTACTGCTTGTACACACAGTGTCGAAGAGAGGGCGCTTCAGGGGGTCTGGGTAACGGTCGAGCTAATTGAAGCATTGAGAAAAGGATATATCCTGGCTGAAGTTTATGAGGTGTGGCACTTTAAAGAGAATCAGATGAGCTGTTTAAAGAATACATCTACACTTTCCTTAAACAGAAGAAAGAGGCGTCAGGCTACCCTTCAGGAGTCGAAGACCCTGCAGGTGAACGCGCTTCCATGGAAGATTATAAAGAGAAGTGGGGAATCCTCAGAAAATTGTCTACAATCTGGCAAAAAGACAGATTGCTAAGCTTCTGCTGAATTCTCTCTGGGGAAAACTAGCGCAGAGATCGAACCAGCTCTCAATCAGCCTGGTGAGCACCCCTGAACGTTTCTTTGAATTTCTCTTTTCGTGCAAGTACGATGTTTCTCAGTTTCACTTCATAAAAGACGATGTTGCACTCGTTCAATGGCGGTATAGTTCTCAGTGCATCCTACCCCCCGGCAATGCGAATATTTTTCTAGCCGCGTTCACAACATCTTACGCTCGTCTTGAACTCTATAAGCAATTAGATTTGCTCCAAGAACGTGGAGCAAATTGTCTTTAGACAGAGCAGTCACATCACGTAGATCCGCTTGAAATTGATACAAAGGGCGGGGTGTGAACACACGATTCCTAGCATTTGTCTTTCTTGCTGTTTTGTGAAGAGTATGGACTCAATTGGACTCAGTTTTATATAGCGCTTTTCTACCTTAGCGGCACTCAAAGCGCTTTACAGTGTCATCTCATTCACCCATTCACACACCCACTCACACACTGATGGTGGAGGCTACCATGCAAGGCGCCAACCTACTCATCAGGAGCAATTATGGGTTCAGTATCTTGCTCAAGGACACTTCGACATGGTCACCGGGGTCGAGAATCGAACCAGCGACCCTTCGGTTGCTAGACGGCCTCTCTACCCCTGAGCCATGCCGCCACAGTATATGCTTCCTGGGCTGAGAGCCATTCTTGCACTCGATCGCTGCTAACTTTTTTACCTGTCTGCTCTTCTGCAGCCTGTTGAAGTCTTTCTACACCTCCATATGATCCAGCTCTTGCGGGGTCGTAATATATGCGTTTCAGTACACATTCCATCTTCCTTGAATGCATGTCTGCTAATAAACAGATAAGATCAGGGTACAATGTTTTTGAGTTTATTGGGTAATAAAGCATGTTTAGTGATCTTTACTGAATATGTAATTATATTAAAACAAAAAGACATCAATTTCCTCAATAATGGAAGCGTACAGCACATTTAGTAACTGATCAACATCAATCCTATGTCCCTTCTTAAGTTTAAATGTTGCCACATCAACTACATAGGTATACAAGACATACAAACGAGTAGGGTTTAAGCCATCGATAGAAATATGTTTGATAATGTCACGTAATGTTACTTCAAATTCATCCCGATCATCCCTATAGTTTGAGCCTATATACACTAGATTCTTCCAATGCTCTAAAGGACTCTTATCTCTCACCATAGCCAAAACTCTTTAAAAACGGTCCAAGTCCTCTTTATTGACACCCGCGTTTGTCTGATATACTGAAACATCATTGACTCGATTAGCAATTGCGTGTTTTAAAAGAGATGTATGTTCAAGGAGCGGAAAACACGCTCCTTCATATTTTGAAAAAAATATGCTGAAGTAATTTCCCATACTGCTACTATGAACATTCCAGGTCAGATTTCAACCGTTCGTTGAACTGATTTTTCGAAGCTCAGGGAAACGAGGAGGGAAGGATGCCGGAAGTCAGTACCAGAAGTCAAGGAATTGCTGCAGCAAACACCCCCTCTCTGTGTCTCCAGCCACGTACGCCTCTGTGACCTCTTCAACCTTCTCCAAAATGCTTTCTTCAGACTTCAGATTGTAAAGAAAAGCATCCACTGCCCCTTCCAGTCTCTATATCTACTCCGGTTTTCTCCAAGGTATACCTGAGAGCTGGGAGAAATTCCAAGACAACAGAAAAAGCATTAACTCTTCAAAGTTTTTTTGAAAATATCCAGCTTCTGGAGGATGGCAACAGGTGTGGCCGGTATAATACCACTGGTAGCCAATTTGACAACTGGCTTTCATATGCTTCTGCACCACTGCACATATGGCGGTGGCAACGCCGGCCTGGACGGTGTCAAGGAAACCCTTGTCTCCCTCCAACTGAGTAGGAGGGTGAGGTGAGTCAGCTGGGGACAGGAGCTTCTTGAGAGTGGAGTAGAGATGGAGTTTTTCTATTGAACTCTCTGTGACCTCATCAACGACTGCCTTTTTGTCCACGATCTCGTTGATTTTCCCCAGAATATCATCAGCGTTCTTCAGCTCATGAAGAAAAGCTTCTGATGTTCCTTGTAGTCTGGAGGGTGGAGCATCAATTCCTAGGCTTTCAAGAACTCTCGCAATCGCTGGAAGAAAATGATCGGCGGATACATTTTTCTCCAATGCCTTAAAACGTAGACTGTTATAATACTCTTCTGGATTTAAGCAATGGTGCTGTCTCTGACTCGGGTGCTGTGTCCGACATCCATCCGTAGCAGTCCTCTTTCATTTGTTGGTATATTGACTTGGAGAGTAGAGTAGCAACGCTTGTCTTTACAGTGTCTAGGAAATCAACACACCTTGCTATCCGGGACTGAGGCCGATGCTGAGGTGAGTCAGGCGGTGTCAGTAAGCCATCGAGAGTCTCCACGGGGTAGAGTGTCGAGGGAGAGAGAGTCTCACCAGGCTCGACCGATGAAGGCGAGAGAGTCTCTCCGCTGTTGGCTGTCGGGGGAGAGAGAGTCTCACCGGGCTCGGCTGTTGAGGGTGAGTCTTCGATATTTGGATTATGTCCCCAGTACAAGCAGTACGTGATTGGACGACAAAGCCACGAGCATCCGCATGGAAGGGTAGCAGCAGGCATTAACAGGATGTGTATTGTAGACAAATTTATATATATTTGCTTAAACTGTAGTTAAATTTATACATACATTCACTTAAAATAGAGTGTAGGACACACAAGGCAGTTGTAATAAAGATGTTTCTGTGGCAGTTCCCAAAGAGGTAGAAAATGTTCCAACACTGTATTTAGTTCATCAATGTAATTCTTTAATGTTAGTCGCGGTACCGGGATCTCCTGCTCATGCATCCCAGGCAGAATCGATGACTTAGCTGCAAGTCACCTTATTTGACCTCGTGAACATCTGGAAGTAGTAAAAGGTGTTTTACAGAGGGGTCCCACAAATCTCCAAAGCACCAGGATTAGTTGGTGCCATTGTGACTCTAGGAAGGAACTTATAAATACTGGAGACAACACAGATAGACATTCCAAGATATAAGACAACAGAAAAACACTTACTATCAGCAGTGAAGCACAGACCAGACTGTTTAGAGTGGACAGGTGAAAAGGTCACAACAGGGAATAGCGGGAGTGTAGATCATGCTAGCATCACTCCCTCAAGCCAATTAAGTCAGAACAGGGTCCACAAGAATTTCTATGGTGGGATGAGGCCGTGAAAGATAAGAGCATGGCCGTAAATCGGAAAGAGGTTTTAATCTTCACAGCTGCAACAACAAGGCCACGATGGACCAGAAGGGACTGGTATGGGGTCAGACAGAAGATCCTGCAACAGACATGAAGATCAAAAATACACACTTGCACGCAGAAGCGATCACATAAGCACCTCCCCTGTAACACATAAAAACTGGAGAAGATAGTTAGATCATTGGACTTCTTGCCCCAACGCCAGGGACGACGCATCTGTGTATGCTGACTCCAGCATAGGGGAAGACGATCTCCAGAGCTCTGTATTCTTTCCTGTTAATCTGAATAAATTCTTTTGAACCAACTGGAAGGCGTCCTCTCCGGATTTTGAACAGCGCAATACATATACTCTGTGGGTCCTTCTGATTGATTAATGACGACTTGTTGAAAAATTCCTACAGTATGTAAGGGTGGGGATGTTCGGAGGCAGTGAGGTCAGAAGATTTAGAATCAACCTCATCATAGCCGCATTCACATTCATTCCCAGGATCGACCCGCGCTTCTGTTTCAATGTCAGACAACAGATTTATACGTCTCCTATATCCTCCCACGGACCCGCTTCCGGTAACATCTTCAGATCGAGTTGTTAACTGCTTTTCCAACAGGATCCGTCTCCGCTTCAGGTCCTCTTGACTGAAAAACGCCCCGATTTCTTTCAAGAGATTAGCCAACTTTGGGAAGTCTACCATCTTGAATGCTAGTTGAATCGGAAAATAGCGCTCTTTCTCCATAACTCTCGGCTCTGTTAGCATGGTGAACGCAAGGACAATATCTCACCAGCAGCCACATGTGCGATCTTGAACAGTCGACGAGAAAAGTACCACCATCCGTTCTCCGCGGTTCAATCGCAGGCAGTCCCACATACCTCCGGTTGTGCACAAACTGGATGTAATGGATGTAATCTTCAACCCAGGACTTCAGTTCTTCAAATTCACTCAAATAGATTCTCAGGTGCAGAGCCTCAGGTTGAGAGGTTCCATGACTGAATAGATCGACAAAGGGGAGTAGCCCGTCGGTCTTAAACTCACTAACCAATACACGGTCCCCATCCAGAGGGAGAATTTTTTTCTCGAGTACAAATTTATCAATTTTCTTCCACTCACAGACCTCTACAACTCAATACACTACATGCGGTCTGTTTAAATACCCAACACTGGGGCCCGGAGACGACCCCCGAACAGATATCTCCACAAACAATGTGTGACACACATAAAAGAGTCTGAAACAGTATAAAAGGGCAAAAGGTCAACGTGTTTTCTTCTACTACTGACAACTTACAAACTAACATCCGGTCATCTGATTTCAACATGATGTCTCTCACACACATACACACAACATATGATGTCTCTCTCTCTCACACACACACACACACACACACACACACACACACACACACACACACACACACACACACACACTGAAGGCGGGATGTAAGGCCCACTACTCAGGGCCGTATGTGGAATTTACATGCCAGCATATTTTATTTACCTGGCCATACAGTTTACCACACTGACGTTGCACATCATCATCATCATCACAGAGGTCATCTCTTACCACATGTCCCGCTTAACCTTCTTTACTACCACTAGGGGTTCACCTGCCAGTGAGAAAGAAGGAAAGACAAGTTTCATATCCCTCTTGGTTCTAGCAATCAGTACCACACTTTTTGTCAAGTTAAATTTAATATCATACATCGTGCCATATTGAGAGCATATTCTCAGAAGCTGCTGTAGGCCAGCACTACAGGGAGACAGTAACACCAAGTCATCAGCATAACGCATACGATTGATGAGGCTATCCCCCACCAAACAGCCAGTTCTACACTCCTTTCACTCTTTAGATAAGTCATCCATGTACAGTTTGAATAGTAGCCATGACTGATATGCTCAAAGGCTTTTGACGCATCTAGGCATGCAGACCGTGCTCTTTGTGATCTTTACCTATGGACGATTTCTTTAAGTGCATAAATCCACAGATCAGTTCAATGTTATTCTTAAAGTCAAACTGATTATCTGTTGACGCTATGCATTCTATCAGCCTATCCATAAGAATCCCGTCTAGTACCTTGGATAGTCTTGGCTAGTATACTTGCAAGTGCAATAGGTCTATAGTTATCTATACTAGTTAATTTACCAGTCTTATTTTTAACTACAGGTACCAACAAGACAGATAACATGGATCCAGGAAGTGTGCCATACTTCATTAACCTAGAAAAGCATAGAGCAAGTAACACTGAACGTATATTTCTTTTTATAAAACGAACGCCATATGTGAATCTAGCGTTAGTCCATGCCTTGCATTGACAGACTGGGCCATGTGTAGGTTTACTTGCAAAAACACAAATTGTAAAAGCATCTTTTGCCTCCATATGAACTTCATGAATTTAGTCATTCCACCCTGGTCTCACAATATGTTGTTGCACCACTTTTCTTCTCAGTGGTTCACTTCCATCAACTTGACAGGTCACAATTTTATCATACCTTCCACACAGGTCATTATTGTGACTTACATTCTTACAGTTGATATTCCCACATATTATTGCATCAACAGGTAACTCAATATCTCCTAAGAGCAAATCAGTCATTGACTTGTAATATTGCAGATCATCTTCTGGGAGCCTTGCCCAGTCCACGTCTCACTTGGTTCATGGCTGTCATTATTGACAAGCTCAGGTGGACCCTTAAGGGTATTGATTGATATTGATATTAATGATCATAGCCACAGGAATATGATCTGTTGTTGTCAGACCATGTAAGATATCTGTCTCCTCTACATAATCATGTGCATCAGATGTAGATGTACAGCAGTCTAATGAGAATGTAGTATGCCAAGATTCACTCATGTGTGTGTTACCCTATTGTTGACAATTATAAGCCCTGACCAGCAGAGTCAATCAAAACAGCACCTAGGATGTGCTTGTAATCAACCTGGGCTGACATTTCAATTCTCATTTAACAGGATCCTGAGTGCTTAGCGTTTGTTGGAGAGCTGGCTAAACCTCCTCTACACTTTATGATGTTACCAGTCATCAAGTCATCTTTGTGAACCTCAAGAAGTTTAATTTCTCCTTTGCTTTCCTGTGCCTGAGGGCTCTTGGAGAGGCAACAGGCTTGAGGTCAACCTCTGTTCTCAATCTCACTTCTTTTCCCAAGGGCAGAATGTGATTTCTGTGCATGACTTTAATGGGTCCTGAACCATCTAAAGCAGTGGTCTCAAACTGGTCCAGTAAAGGGCCGCTGTGGCTGCAGGTTTTCATTCCAACACAGCAAAAGCAATACCTGATCCAACAAATGAGCTGTGTGGACACAGCTTAATTGATTTAAGTAGAATCAGGTGTTGCTTTTGCTGGGTTGGAATGAAAACCTGCAGCCACAGCGACCCTTTACTGGACCAGTTTGAGACCCCTGATCTAAAGGCTTCAGATGATAGACAGGAAGATCAGACATTTGACTCTCCACTATATATGGATTGGCACTCCAATGATCAGCAAGCTTTTCTTTAACTTTCAGACCAAGAGTCCGAATGAGGACCCTATCTCCAGGCTTCAAGTATTGGTAACGCACTTTCTGGTCGTATCTCTCTTTGTTACCTTGGTTCATTTTAGCAGAAGTTGTTTGAGCCAACTGATTGTCTGCTTAGCATTTTTGACACAAATTTCAAGTGAGAAGTTGGTGAAGTCCCATCTGCTGACACACCGAAGCAAACATCCACAGGAAGCCTAGCTTCCCTACCGAACATTAAAAAATAGGGTGAGTACCCGGTAGCATCATTTGGTGTACAGTTGTATGCATGTATGAGATGTGTAATGTGCTGACTCCATATTGCCTTTTGACTGGGCTCGAGAGTTCCAAGCATGTTCAAAAGAGCACTGTTGAATCTCTCAGGTTGTGGGGCTGCCTTGTGGGTGTTATGGAGAAGTACTAGATTTCTTCACACCTAACATCATCAACATCTCTTTCACAAGCTGACTTTTGAAGTCCCTACCCTGCTCTGAATGTACACATGTAGGTAGACCATAGAGGATGAAGTATTTCTCCCAGAGAGCTCTTTCAACTGTTGTTGCTTTCTGATCCTTTGTTGGGACTGCTTGCACATAACAAGTGAAGTGATCAGATATCACCAACACATTGCACACATTACAGGAGTCGGGTTTGATGGAAAGGAAGTCAATGCATACGAGATCCATGGGCCCTGAACTCCAATATGTGAAAGAGGTGCTGCTCTCTGTGGAAGAGTCTTTCCCTTGATACAGAACTCATATGTCTTACAATATGTCTAGACATCTTGCTTCATGTGGGGCCAGAAAAATCTGTCAGAGACAAGTGCATATGTCTTCTCAAAACCCAGATGTCCATTATGTCATGCAATGACTTCAGAATGAAGCTATGGAATTGCTTGGGGAGCACAAGCTGTCAATATAAACATCGGTCTGACCGTTTGACTGTTCTGTATAGCAGACCTTGCTGGATTGACAGTTTTTCCCACTCTCGCTTCAGAACAGTAAGAGCTGGATGCTTGATCTGGACCTGACTTGCAGATACTTTCTGACTGAAAGCTTGCCGTGCTTCTTCTATACATGGGTCACTTTTCTGAGCAGCTTGAAGTTCAGCTGAACTGAAGGTAGGCAGTTGATCAGCCACTACTGCAGCAGTGTGACAGAAGACCTTGGGAACCGCAGACACCTGAGCTCCTATTTGTTCAATCACACATGGATTTAAATGTTCTGTTTGTGTGCCACATGAAACAATTTGACAGAGAGGTCTTACTCCTGAAACAGGAATTTCTTGCCATTTGTCATCTGGGGTAAGGCTGTCATGCGGACGCCTGGACAATGAGTCTGCCTCAAGATTCTGCTGCCCTGGCTTGTACTTTAGGCTGAAATTGTAGGTAGACAGGGCTGAGAGCCAGCGGTGACCAGTGGCGTCCAGTTAGCTGACGTCAGGACATAGATCAGCAGATTGTTGTCTGTTCTGACCTGGACAGCAGCCCCATAGAGATAGTGATGCAGCTTATCCACAATAGCCCATTTGAGACCTAAAAACTCCAGTTTGTGTGCTCGATAGTTTCTCTCAGACAGCGAGAGGCTTGAGCTGATGAATGCAACTGGGCATAGACCATTATCATGTTCTTGGTATAAGACACCACCCACTCCATCAAGGCTAGTATCTACATGCAGGACATAGGGCCTCTGTGGATCTGCAGATCTTGCGTGAGTCGGACTTTGAGCTCTTGGAAAGCATGCTCACATTGCTCACTCCATCGAGAGTGAAATGGTTCAGAGGGCTTGAAGTTAGTCTTGTCAAGGGACGAAGCAGCATGCCTCCCTTTGGAGCGGGGAGGATACCCTTGGAGGAGTCAGTTAAGGGGGCGGCAGAGTTTGGAGAAATCCTTAACAAAGCGATGATAATGGCTGCAAAATCCCAGGAAGGATTTGAGATCTGTCACTGTCTGAGGTCTTGGTCAAGATACAATGGCCTCTATCTTGGATGGATTTGTCACTACCCCATCCTGCGACACCACATGTGCCATATGAGGTCCTGCCAAACTGGCACTTGTCAAGTGACAACTTCAGACCCTCTTCCTTGAGCCTGTCAAGCACTTTGAGCAATCGCTCCTGATGTTCTTCTAGTGTTCGTCCTAACACAATCATCAAGATACAGTAATACTTCCAGAAAGATCATGTCTCCAACTGGATGCTCCATGATTCTCTGGAAAGTGGCTGGTGCTCCTAAAATCCCTTGAGGTATGCACTCAAACGGATAGAAGCCCAGCAGACGGATAAAAGCTGTCTTCTCCTTGTCTGCCCCACTCATGGGGATTTGAAAATACACACTCCTCAGGTCGAGAACAGTGAACCATTTACTTCCAGTCACAGGGTGAAGAGTGTCCTCTATTCTGGGGACAGTATACTGGTCTGGTATTGTTCTAAGATTTAGTGTTCTGTAGTCCACGCACATTCGGACTTTCCCTAAATTCTTGTGCACAATCACTATTGACGATGCATATGGGCTATGCAATTCAGAGATGATGCCATTGCTCTGTAGTTCTTGTAAGTGCTGGCGCACATCCTCAAAGTCAGCAGGCGCAAGGTGACGTGATCTCTCTCGGAAGGGCCTTGCATCTTTCAGTCTGATTTCATGAGTGTTGCTTTTGGAGCAGCTGACATCCCACTCATGTTGAGAGAAAACCTCTTCTCTCCTTGTCATATATAAATCTTACTCATACATATTACTAACTCGTCTTCTTCTCTGGAGTCTTCAGGCTCCTCACTTCCCAGATCCCAGGTGCTGCTGGAGGAGGCTACAGACCTGAAGAGGCTCAAGCTGCCACCTGTAGCACCACCTGCTCATGTTGTGTCCATCAGTGTCTTCCCTTTATCGCTCTCTTTATCTCTGTCACACTCTTTCCTTCTGTATATCCGTCTTCCTCCATTATCTATCCCTGTCTCTGCCCTGCTCTCCTGCTCTCTTTCCCCCCAACCGGTCAAAGCAGAAGGCTGTCCCCACTGAGTCTGGATCTGCTTGACATTCCTGCCTGTTAAAAGGAAGCTTTTCGTCACCACTGTTGCAGGATGTGCTTGCTCATGGAGAATTGTTGGATGTTAATTAATTGAAGGAGTGTGGTACGAGACCTGCTCTACCTGTAAAGTGTCATGACATAACTTTTGTTGTGATTTGGTGCTATATAAATAAAATTGACTTGACTTGACTTCCCTTTCCATCATTTTCTCACAGAGACGCCTTTTTCCCTCCTCTGGCATGGAAGAAGCTCCAAAATCAAAGGATGCAGGGGTGAGTTTACTTGCAACCTTATTAGTGCATCGTGTCTTTACCCTTGGAAGAGGGGCTACTGAGAATATGTGGGCTAGTGAAGTCCCACGTTTCAAGAGGATTGTTTCTGACAACAGGTTCTTCACAGTGACCGTGATGCATTTGCAGGCAACAACTCTTGCAGGATGAACCTCAGGTCTCACACACAACTCTTCAGAGGCAGAGGTATCGGTCGGTTGATCAACTAGTGCCTACTGGTCTGTGAATTCGCCAGGGAACTTGGGGAGGCCAATGACTTTGAACACTTGCCCTGGTTGCAGGGTGAGTGGCTTTTGCCAGGTAAACCACACAGTCCCATGTTTGTCTGTCTCTTCTGATGTGTCAGACTGGGTAACTGCCTCATAGGCCTCATGTATGACAGGGTGTACGGTAAGTGACCCCAGGAATTGTTCTCCTGCCTATTCTTTGCATTGCTCCACCATCTTTCTCACAAGCTGAGTGTTTGTCCCCACCAGTGCAGCAATGTTGTCACTTTGCACAGGATCAGGGCATAAAAGAGCCCAAGTCTCAAGTTTCTGTGGCACTCCAGTCACAGCTTCAGTGAATTCAAGTTGTATGGACAGGTAACCTTCATATGGGTATTCACGAGAACTTAAACCTCGTAATTCAAGGTGTTCAAACGGCTGGATTGGCAAGTGTGTCAGGTAGGTGTAGCCACTGTCAAGCAAAGCTCTTGCATAAATCCCTTCAATCTGCACAGGTACATCAGAAGGAGGGCCCACCAAACCTTCAGGCAACAGATTTGAACTTTCTTTCACTGGCAGGAGACATGGGTTGGAACGTATCTCAAATGGAACTGGGCGCCGTTCCTTCACCTGGCTCCTGGGAATTTTCCCTACTGCCTGTTTGCTTTGATCAGCTTCTGATTCAATTTCCTTAAGTCCTCAGGTTCTTTACACTCTCTTTTGGTATTCCCATCTTGCCTACAGTTGTAGCAGAAGATTCCTGGCTGCAAGGGTCTGGAAATTTTCATGGAGCCTGGAGCCTGCAGTGCAGGCTGCATAGTTCCAGTCTTTGAGGCTGTGTTGTCAGATGTATGGGTAGCTGGAGTAGCGTTCAACAGCCTGGACACCTGAGAAGACAGTTCCTTTTCTTCATTTCTTACACTATTCAACTTAGAGGTGACTGAGGACTGCGGTACAGTCATGGTGGCAGCAGTAGCAGTAGGTTTTACTCCTTCTCTGGCAGTAATCCAATTGTCTTCCTCTCTGACATCACGTATGAGCTGGGAGAAGGAGGGGGATACTCCAGGGAGTGTCTCATTCTGACGCGCAATGCAACCATGTCGTGAGTGTGCGCACCCTTGACTAGTTGTTCCATCCGAGCATGATTCATGTTTGCTGCATTGATTCCTCCCTTAAGGAGAGCACGATGAAGGAGTTTGTCAAGGCGATACAGAAAAGCGGACAGTTGTTCTCCTTCTCTCTGGTATGTGTGCCTGAACTTGGCAAAGATATCTGCTCCACTCTCTGTGGTGCCATAAGCAGTGTCAAGAGCAGATAAGTAGTCGGTGGCTGTGCCAGTGGGAGTGCTCACTTGCAGAAATTTGACAATGTCAGCAGCAGGCCCTCTCAAGCTCCCCACAATATGCTGTCTCTTGGTGGCATCAGTGCATTGCTACTCACTGATCATTTGGGTAGCCTGCTCCATCCAGGCATCATATTCTTCCTCACCCAGGGGTACAGGTCTCAGTCCAGAAAACAATCTCAGCTTCCTGTAGCTTGGCCCATCAGTAGACACTTGGTTGCACTTGTCCACTAGTTTGCCAATGGCAGTCACTAAATCTATGTTCACATCCGCTTTAGGAGCTTGCTTTTCAGACACCATAGCCTGACAATCCTCCATGGACTTGCCTTCCTGTTGCAACAGATGCAACAGCTTTGCGCAGAAAGCATCCTCCTCAGGTTTACACAGCCCATGGCCCAGCTTCTCCTTCAATACCTACCTCCAGAGATATGGTGTCAGGGGTAGCATCATGGCTAGTCTCCACTAACATGAACAAGTGAGTGCTAGTGGAATCCCCTCTGCATCCACAAATCTTGGTTCGGCCAAAGATTTTCACTGTATTTAAGACCTTGGCAACAGTCTCCTCATCAGTATCAATTGGCACCTTACTCAGTCATATGGCACGTGAAAGGTGGACATTCTTCTGCTGGCTCCACTCAACAGCTTGAGAAACATCCATATTTCTTGGGTGAACTGTAATACTATCACAAACTTCTGATTTTTTTTAAATTTTATTTTCGATTGATTATGGTTTACTGACTCACAGAAAGAAACAAATCGAAGGATCCCAGCGGTGCCTCCAAAAATATAACCCTATTGTTGACAATTAAAAGAACTGAACAGCAGAGTCAATCAAAACAGCACCGAGGATGTGCTTGTAATCAACCTGGGCTAACATTTCAATTTTCATTTAACAGGATCCTGCGTTCTCACCATTTGTTGGTGAGCTGGCTAAACCTCCTCTATACTTTATGACGTTACCAGTGCAGCTTTGATGTAAAGAGAAAGTAAGAATGTAAACCTAAAGTGGTAACTATTAGAAATAACCCAAAATAAGTAAATAAAATGAGTATGCAGTAGCAATCTAAGAAAGATAATCAATGAATAAAAGTGCGGTGACTCCACTGTGGAATTAGGCAAGGCAAGGCAGGCAATTTTATTTGTATAGCCCATTTTCACAAACAGTTTGCCTCAAAGGGCTTCACATGGCATCATAACAACATCTTCTGCCCTTCGACCCTCACATCAACTGAGGAAAAACTCCATAGAAATTCCTTTTAACAGGGAAAAATCCAAGAAACCTAAGGGTGAGCAACAGAGGAGGGATCCCTCACCCAGGACGGACGGACATGGAATAGATGTTTTACAGACAAGAAAACAGTTTATAATACAAAATGTGGACTTCTGGTAGGTGGAGGGGGGGGGCAGCTTGATGGAAGGACTGGATGGCAGACTGGTTCGTGGGAGGGGAGCGCAGGCCAGTGTAACAGCAGGGAAAAAAGTGGTGGGAGGGGGGAAATGCAGGCGGCGGTTGATGCAGAGAGATGGAGCTCCGATGGATCTGTGGAAACACAGAGATACTGCGAGACACCAAGGCCAAACTACAAAGTGCAACAGTAATGATAATGACAGTTAAAAAAATGAGCGGAGAGGAGGAGAGAGGGCTCCATGTAACCAGATGTGTCCTCCAGCAGTCTAAGCCTAGCCATAGCAGCATAGCTATAAATGGTTCAGAGCTACCTGAACCAGCCCAAATTGAAAGCTCTCTTATTGAGGACGGTCTTAAGCCTAGACTTCAATGTAGTTAGTGTGATATATGTATATAACTACCACTAGGTGGAGTGCATTAACAATGTTGTGTTTTGAGTGACCTGTTGAGAGCTGTAGAATAAGAAGCCTGAAGTAAAGAAAAACAGTTCGGAAAGACAGCAGAGTCCGTGTGTGTGTGTTACAACGATAAACATTATAACATGGTGTCAGAAGAAACGAGACAAAATGGAACAGTTAAAACCTCCAAACAATCTGAGCTTCGAGGGAAATCTGGCAGAAAACTGGCGAACATGGATTCAAAAGTTTGAGCTCTATCTCATCGCCACGGGAATCGAGGAGAAGAGTGAGAAGGTGAAATGTGCGACATTCCTTCATGTTGCTGGAGACGAGACGATAAAGGTATTTAATACCATGGACTTTGATGAGGATGTGGATGGTTTTACCGGACTTAAGGAACTGTTCAGAGACTATTGTGAGCCACGGAAGAATATCACTTACCTGAGACACCTGTTCTTCACCCGAGTCCAAGGGCCGAATGAGAAAATTGATGCCTATGTGACGGACCTGAAGAACAAGGCAAAAGATTGTGAATTTGCACAGCTAACAGACGAGCTGATAAAAGACCGCGTAGTCTGTGGCATAAACAATGACACCGTGAGAGCTAGACTGCTCCGAGAGACGGATTTAACCCTGACAAAGGCTGTGGATATTTGTCGAGCAGGTGAGTTAACGCAAAATCACATGAAAGCACTACACGAAGAAACAGATGTAGCAGTGAATAAGATAAAAGTTACCAAAACGAACAAAGCAAGTAGCAAACACTATGAAACAGATAGAGAAAAAGGAGAATGCAAGAGGTGTGGCTACAATCACGAACCAAAGAAGTGTCCAGCTTATGGAAAAATATGCAATCAGTGCAAGTTAAAGAATCACTTCAGTCGCATGTGCAGGTCACAAAAACAACAGTTTAAACCCAGGAAAACTGAGAAAAAAGTACATGAGATACAAGAAGAAGATGATGTCATGTTTATGGGATGCATAGAGATCAAAGCAAGTGAGCAAACGGATGAAAAGATCCAGCTGGATACAGTATCAACAGCAAACAGTGACAGTAACAAATGGACTCAGCAGCTCAAAATAAACAACAGTGTGCTAACTGTCAAGCTTGACTCAGGTGCAGAGTGCAACGTGCTGTCAATGAGAGACTTTGAGAGAATCACAAACAAAGATGCTGTACTACAAAAGTCAGGATGTAAGCTAGTCACTTACTCTGGCCACACGATTGCAGCAAAGGGCAAGACAAGGCTCAAGTGTGATTACAAAGACAAAGAGTATGAGCTGGAATTCCAAATCGTAAAGAGAGACTTACCTGCTATCCTTGGAAGAAAATCCTGCACAACACTAGGACTAATCAAACGAGTGTACAGTGTAGACAAAAAAGACAATACTGACATTTTGGATGAATATGAAGATGTTTTCACTGGTTTAGGGTGTGTGCCAGGACTGTACCACATCCAACTCAACCCAGATGCCACTCCAGTCATTCACCCACCAAGGAAAGTGCCAATAGCCCTGAAAGACAGACTAAAAGCTGAGCTGGATAGGATGGAGGATCTTGGAGTTATCGTAAAGCAGACTGAGCCCACAGACTGGGTGAACAGCATGGTTACTGTGGTAAAGCCCAACAAACTGAGAATCTGCATCGATCCCCAAGATCTCAACAAGGCTATAAAAAGGGAACATTATCCACTACGCACAGTTGAAGAGGTCGTCGCAGAGATGCCAAATGCAAAGGTTTTCTCTGTAGTGGACGCCAATCACGGCTTTTGGCAAGTACAGTTAGATGAAGAGAGCTCCAAGTTATGTACGTTTAACACCCCGTATGGACGTTACCGCCTCCTGAGACTTCCTTTTGGAGTGTCGTCAGCTCCTGAAGTGTTTCAGAAGTGCATTGCACAGAGACTTGAGGGTTTGGAGGGAGTGGTGAACATAGTGGACGATATCTTAGTGTGGGGGGAAAACGAGGAACAGCATGACAGGAGGTTGAGAGCGCTGATGGACAGGATCAGAAGCATCAACCTAAAGTTAAACAAAGACAAATGCAAAATAAGGAGGACAGAGATCACATACGTCGGTGACATTCTGTCTGCAGAAGGAGTGAAACCAGACAAAGAGAAGGTCAGAGCAATACAAGAAATGCCTGAACCAGAAGACAAGGCAGGTCTGCTGAGGTTTCTAGGCATGCTTCAGTATCTGGCAAAGTTTGTCCCAAACCTCTCTGATGTGAGTGCGCCGCTCCGGAAACTCCTGGAAGGCGAGGTATTTTGGCATTGGGAGCCTGAGCAGCAGAAAAGCTTTGAAAAGCTGAAGATGCTTGTGAGCGAAGCCCCAGTGCTCAGGTATTTTGATGTGAAAAAGGATATAACACTGTCTGTAGACGCAAGCTCTGAAGGCCTGGGAGCAGTGTTAATCCAGGATGGACAGCCGGTGGCCTATGGTTCAAGAGCGCTGACTGAGTGTCAGAAAAGGTACGCGCAGATCGAAATAGAGCTCTTAGCGATTGTGTATGGGTGTGAGAAGTTCAAACAATATGTGTATGGCAAGACAGTGCAAGTGGAAACAGACCACAAACCCTTAGAGACTGTGTTTAAGAAATCACTCAAGAACGCTCCACCGAGACTACAGAGGATGTTGATGAGTCTCCAACCTTATGATTTGCGGGTCAGCTACAAGCCTGGAAAAGAGCTCTACATTGCTGACACACTAAGTCGAGCCTACCTGAAAGAGGAACCAGAGCAACTACTGGAGGAAGAACTACAGGTACATCAACTGACAGCTCAACTACCAATCACAGAAGAGAAACTGAAAACATTCAGAACACAAACAGCAGCTGACAAAGAACTGCAGATGGTCATAGGGATGGTTCAAAAAGGATGGCCAGCAGAAATCCGACAAGTACCAGTAGACATCAGAAAATATTGGACATTCCGAGAGGAACTTACATGTGTTGATGGTCTACTCTTCAAGAACACACGACTTGTCGTTCCAAGCAGCCTGAGAGCAGACATGCTTGTGAGAGTCCATGAAGCTCATCTTGGAGTTGTCAAATGTAAAGAAAGGGCGAGAGACTTCATGTTCTGGCCTAACATGTCAAAAGAGATTGAAGATGTTGTGTTAAAGTGTGCTGTCTGTAACAACTTCAGGCGGAGCAACACTAAAGAGCCACTCATCTGTCATGACCTTCCAGAGAGAGCCTGGGCAAAAGTTGGAGTAGATCTGTTCCACTATGAGAAAGGTGATTATTTGCTGTGTGTGGACTACTATTCCAAATACCCTGAAATTGCTAAACTCACAGAGACAACCAGCCGGCATGTGGTGACAGCCCTCAAATCAATGTTTGCTAGACATGGGATTCCAGACGAGCTCATGTCAGATAATGGTCCACAATTCACGAGTGCTGAGTTCAGGACATTTACAGAGAGCTGGGAGTTTGTACACACCACATCCAGCCCGGGATTTCCCCAGTCTAACGGACAAAGTGAGCGAGCAATACAAACAGTCAAGAACTTACTGAAGAAAGCCCAAGAGAGTCAGAGTGATCCTTACATTGCTCTGTTGGAATACAGAAACTCACCTTTGGATGGAGTGAAACTGTCCCCTGCCCAACTGCTTATGGGTCGGAGACTGAAAACCAAACTGCCAACATCAGCACAGCTGCTGAAGCCACAGCTGTATGAGGATGTTCACAACAGCATCAAGGAGAGGCAGCTGAAACAAAAGCAGTACTTTGACAGAGGTGCCAGACGGTTACCACTTCTGATGGAAGGAGAGAAGGTGAGAGTAAGAGTGAAAGATCACTGGCAGCCAGCAGTCGTCGTGGGAAAACACAACAACCCCAGGTCGCTGATAGTGGAAACGGCAGATGGAAACACCTACAGGAGAAATCGGCGACACCTGCTGAAAACTAGAGAAATGACTTTTCCACAAACACGCTCTGTAGATATGGAGGACATGTATTCAGTAAACAGTGCACCTGCTGAGACGGAAGGGCCCATGTCATCACCTGCACAGTCACCGCTGCATTCACCAGCGACAACACCACTGAAAGAGACTGTGCACAGAGAAGAACCAGTTCAAAGGTCAAGGTGTGGCAGGCCAATTAGACCACCAAAATGTTATTCTCAGTGATGAGCAGCATTAAGACACAGTGTTGAATTAGGTATATGCTATTAGAAAGTGCATTCCTAACAGTAGTTCATAATGTTTTATTATATATGCGTGAAACCGGGTATTGACTTGTTAAATTGTGAAGTGATCAGTCAACAAGTTGAAATGTTGAGTAAATTGTGTATGAAGAATCTTAAAGGGGGAAATGTGATATATGCATATAACTACCACTAGGTGGAGTGCATTAACAGTGTTGTGTTTTGAGTGACCTGTTGAGAGCTGTAGAATAAGAAGCTTGAAGTAAAGAAAAACAGTTCGGAAAGACAGCAGAGTCCGTGTGTGTGTGTTACAACGATAAACATTATAACAGTTAGTGTGTCTGCCTCTCTGACCCATGGAGAGAGCTGGTTCCACAGTAAAGGAGCCCAGTAGCTAAAGGTTGTACCTCTCAGTCTGTTTTGAGAGATACTGGGAGACACTGACAGACCTGCATTCTGGGAGCAAAGTGCTCTGGTAGGACAGTAAGGAATTAAAGCTGCAAGCAGCGTTGTTAGGGCCTGAACCCCGCGCGTTTGACGCCGGCCCGAATCCAACGGTGTACTTGCCAAATCTGTAGGCCTTGTAGTTTAGGAGTTAGAAGCCTGAGTGTGATGCAGAGAGTGAGAGCAGAGCTGAGAGCTGGCCCTTTAAGAACCCCTCCCCCACTGCTCTGTCTCTGATCTGTGCTAGAGTGGAGAGCAGAGGAGGATTAAACTTCTTGTATGCTGAGCCCAGGAACATAAAACCACACCCCTGCCTCACAGGTATTCTCATATATATATATATATATATATATATATATATATATATATATATATATATATATATTAGATAAATGTATTCATATATTTGCTTTAACTGTAGATTAATCCATACATATATATTTGCTAAAGCTGTAGTTCAATTTATACATATATTTACTTAAAATAGAGTGCAGGAAACACAAGGCAGTGAAGCATAGACCAGACTGTTTAAGAGTGGACACAGGTGAAAAGGTCACAACAGGGAATAGCAGGAGTGTAGCTCATGGCTAGCATCACTCCCTCAATCTAATTAAGTCAGAACAGAGTCCACAGAATTTCTACGGTAGGATGAAGTAGTGGGAGATGAGAGCAAGGCCGTGAATCAAGGAGAGAGAGGTTTTAATCTTCACAGCTGCAACAAGAAGGCTACGATGGAACAGATGGTACTGGCACTAGGTCAGACAGAAGATTCTGCAAAAGAACACGAAGATCAAAAATACACACTTGCACGCAGAAGCGATCACGTAAGCACCTCCCTGTAACACATAAAACTGGAGAAGATTGTTAGATCGTTGGACTTCTTGCCCCAACGCCAGGGACGACGCATCTGCGTATGCTGACTCCAGGATAGGGGAAGATGATCTCCAGAGCTCTGTATTCTTTCCTGTTAATCTGAATAAATTCTTTTGAACCAACTGGAAGGTGTCCTCTCCGGATTTTGAACAGCGCAATACATATACTCTGTGGGTCCTTCTGATTGATTAATGACGACTTGTTGAAAAATTCCTACTATATATGTGTATATATATATATATATATATATATATATATATATATAGATAGATATAGATAGTCAGGTGAGACTGGGGCAGTGAACAAAAAAACTGAAAAACAAGCCAAACTCACAAGAATCAAAATGTCGACAGTTTATTTCTTGTCCCAGAAGTTCATATGTAAGGTCAAAACAAAAACTCCTGATCTAATCAACAAAAAGTGTCCATCTGTTCCTTTTTCCTTAAGTTGCTGTCCGTCTAGTGGTCTTGTTATCCTCATGTTTGCCCAGCTCCTCCAGCCCACTGGCCTGCTGGCTCTCCCTTTTTTTATGCTCTCCCCTCTGCCCTAATCAGGTGTCCTAAACACCTGCACCTGTCAGAGGAGTGAGGTCTTCTGGGGCATGTAGTGTTTGTGGCAGCCATTTTGTTTGGGATGTCGCAGCCCTCTATCACCTGCCCCATATACAGTATATACTGTATGTATATGTGTGTCCACTGCCTGATGAATGTTATTTATTTGACCAATTATTGGAATTATTTTTTCTTGTTGACAATTATTTTTTTCCCGCTACGTTTCTCACATTTTTAAGGTTTCCCAAAGACAAAATTCTAAAGAGACAGTGGGAACTTGCAGTGAAACAGGAAGGTTTTGTGGCAGCTGAGAGGTCCTTGCTCTGCAGTGACCACTTCAAGCCAGATGACTTTGACCGAACAGGGCAAATTGTCAGGCTGAGACATGGAGTCAAGCCATCTGTTTTTAACTTCCATCAAGCACATCTCATTTACAAAAGGTATGCATGCCATTTGGCAAAATAATTCATAAATTTTGATTCATATGTCCATGTAAGCATTTGATAGGTACTTAATGTCCATCCGTCGTCATCTTCCGTTTATTCCTTACTAGTAAGGGTCACGGGGAGGGGGCTGGAGCCTATCCCAGCATCTGCGGGCGAGAGGCGGAGTTCACCCTGGACAGGTTGCCAGTCCATCGCAGGGCCAACATACAGAGACGAACAACCATTCACACTCACATTCATACCTACAGTCAATTTAGAGAATCAATCAGCCTAGTCCCCAAATTGCATGTCTTTGGACAGTGGCAGGAAGCCGGAGTACCCGGAAAGAACCCACGCAGGCACGGGGAGAACATGCAAACTCACATTTCTCCATACAGAAAGATCCCACGCCCGAGCCGGGACTCGAACCCGGAACCTTCTTGCTGTGAGGCCACAGTGCTAACCACTGCACCACCGTGCAGCCCGGTACTTAATGTCAAGTTCTAAAATACACTTTTGGTGCAACTTAAGACACATCATCAGTGTTGACACCTGGGTTCACTGGGTGTTTCGGGTCTCACAACAGGGAAACTCACAACTCCTCGCCCAGGGGACACAGCCAGGGTGATCAAGTCCCGGCTTGTGTCCACCGATCGCCCGCTTGACGCTTGATTCACAGCCATCTGGACGCCTTTTCTGCTGTTGGCCCTGCGATGGACAGGCGACCTGTCCAGGGTGTACCCCGCCTCTCGCCCGTTGACGCTGGGATAGGCTCCAGCCCCCCCTCAACCCTTAATGTGTAGGAATATTCGGAAGATGACGATGGATGGAGAGCATCAAGGCCCTGGTCGTATTAAAACTGTATTGCATTTGCTCTCTACTTCTCATTTTAGACGCACTGACATACGTGAGTACAAATAATAAGATGCTCATATTCCAGGGTGCAAACAGTAGGACTGAGGGATGAAATTAAAGAAGAAAAAAAAAACCATAATAGGGTCTTCGCCTGAAGTACCTTCAGGCTCAGGCCCTAATAAAATTAAGAATCTGGGCCAGCTACATCGGTGAGTCATGAGTTATAAACATCACCATACATTTTCATTCCTCTTTCCACTAGGACCACAATTATGCTTTGCCTGCTTCTCCCACTGTTGTAAAGGCCAGACTTAGTGAAGCTCTGGCTAGAGTGGAGAGTCTGGAGCGTGAGAAGAGGAATAGCAGGCTCAGGGAGTGAAGGGAAAAAAAATGCAATCGCTCCTCGAGGGTCTGAGGGAGACCCTCATAAATGAAGAGCTGAAAGACAGGCTTTCATGGTACTCAGGTAAAATGGAAATACTAATTTGAATAGTTAATATAGGTAATTTATGCTTATAGTCTGTATAAACTCTTCTTATTTAAAGGAGTCTAACGGATAAGTCTATGCTTACTTCATGTCAAATCTTCAGGTAGACCTCTTGGCAAAGAAGGGCCATGAATACACCAGTGAGTAGAGGGAGTCCACCTTCATGGTACAAAGGCATATAGTTTCCTGAGAAACACACATCCTCATACATTGCAACGGGATTCTCCATGTTGCCAGATTGTTAAATACACTGTGAGGGACTCAGCTGGACTAGTGTGTGGTATTTATTAATAATGTGCTCAAAATATGTAAATGTAAATTAAATAAGGATAGCAAGTAGGTGCAGAGGGTTACTGACATTCAAGTTGGTTGTGTGGCTGCAGGTGTGGCTATCACATACATTAACCACTTTAGTCTTACAGACTATGTTTTATGACAATGAAAATTACCAATTAAAAAGCTCAGATTACACACTTTATTATGATACAATTTGAGCTTTCAGATATGCTATTTTCTGTTTACTTAGCTTTTTTCCAAAGGCGGCTGGGGTGGTCAAGTTACTATATTTTTTTTTTCAAAGGTGGCTGACTTCAGTGGATGCAAAGCCTGGCCTGAATAAGATGCTGGACATGCTGGGGAGAAGATGCAAAGAAGATCAGACAAAATATGGATTGGTGACACTGATTTTGGATGCCATGGTCATTAAAAAAAACAGTGCAGTACAATCCCCAAACTCAAACAATGTCAGGGTTTGTGGATCTGGGGGATGGATTGAATGAGACAGATGTTGCCTCTGAGGCTCTTGTGTTTATGGTGGGAGGCATGCAAGGGCACTGGAAAGCTCCAGTTGCTTACTATCTGACCAGTGCACTCTCACCAAAAAAATTGAAGGTCTTAGTTGTCCATGCATTGGAGGAACTTCATGCTCGTGGTCTCAGAGTGGTATGTATGACAATGGATGGACATGCATCCAACATCTGCATGTGCAACAAACTTGGCTGTGACCTCAAGGTAAACCCTCACGAACCCCTGAAGACCTCATTTGCACATCCAGTGACTGGTGAGAGAGTGTTTGTAATGATGGATGCCTGCCACATGCTAAAGCTTGCACGCAACATGTTACAGGTAAATGCTGGTTAGTGTTCTAGGCTTATTTTTTTGAATTATATTATTGTTGTGTGTTATATTTACATAGTTATGACTGCATGTAATGCATTGCATTTTCCTGTCTGTCCTGAGTTCTTTGAGCTGTGACGAAAAAAGGATTCTGATTCTCATTCTGATTTTGAAGGCATACAGCCCAATAATGAACACCACTGGCTCCATCAACTGGAAATTCATCGTTAGTCTCAATGATGTTCAGATGAAGAATGGACTGCATGCTGCAAACAAGATCACACACAAGCATGTCCACTTCAACAACCAGAAGATTAAGGTGTCTCTGGCTGTGCAGACACTGAGTCACTCATTACAGTGGCTCTCTGCACACTGAGGGACCTAGGCTACTCACAGATTAAAGACTGTGAAGCAACAGCTGAATTCATTGAGGTAATATGATTGGAGATGTGCACAGGGCCATAGGGGTAGTAGAGGGAAGTTACAAATACAAATACAAATATCTTTAACATAGTGAAATGAATAGGTTTTTTTTTTTAATTTTGAATACGGGCTGCACGGTGGTGCAGTGGTCAGCACTGTGGCCTCACAGCAGGAAGGTTCCCGATTTGAGTCCCGGCTCGGGCATGGGATCTTTCTGTGTGGAGTTTGCATGTTCTCCCCATCCCTGCGTGGGTTCTCTCCGGGTACTACTGCATCTTCCCACCATCCAGTATATCTGGAGTCTATCCCAGCGTCAACGGGCGAGAGGCGGGGACAGGTCGCCAGTCCATCGCAGGGCCAACATAGAGAGACAAACAACTATTCACACTCACATTCATACCTACGGTCAATTCAGAGTATTCAATTAGCCTAGTCCCAAATTGAATGTCTTTGGATAGTGGGAAGAAGCCGGAGTACCAGAGAGAACCCACGCAGGCACGGGGAGAACATGCAAACTCACACAGAAGGATCCCGTGCCGAGCTGGGGCTCGAACCTGGAACCTTCTTGCTGTGAGACGACAGCGCTAACCACTGCACCACCGAGCAGCCCCCCACATTAATACAAAAAAATGATAATGATATTGATATGATTCTAATAATAGATATATATTATAAATTTGATTAATATTTAAAGTAATAATATGGATAATGATAGTATTAAAACTATTATAATGATAATAGTCATTTATGTAATTATTATACTCAAATGCAGTGTATACCCTTCAAGCATAATTTAATGAGAGCAATATAATGATATAGCAATTGCAACAATAATATAATGATGATAATAGCAAAAATAACTAATAAAAATAATTATCATTTCATTATATATATATATATATGTATACTGTATGTATGTATAAATATATATGTATATATATATAAATATATTGAATATATATATGAATGAAATTCTAATATTATTATTTTAAAATGAAATACATAGCGTACCCTTCAAACAATTCTTTTAATAAAGACCTGAACACACCTGAACGTTTTCTGGGTTCTTTTCATTCTATCTCTGACAGTCAGTCCCACCAGCAGCCTTCGGGCATGAGGTGGGGTACACCCTGGACAGGTCACCAGTCCATCACAGGGCCAACACATATAGACAACCATTCACTCTCACAGCCATACCTACGGTCATTTTTGAGTATTCATTTAACCTAGTCCCTTCTTGCATGTCTCTGGACTGTGGGAGGAAGTTGGAGTATCTGCAGAGAACCCACGCAGGCACAGGAAGAACATGTAAACTCCACACAGAAAGATCCCGTGCCAGAGCCGGGACTCGAACCCTAAACTTCCTTGCTGTAAGGCAAGTGCTAACCACTGCATCACTGTGCCGCTAACAGTAATTAAACCCATTTCAAAAAACAACAACCCTGGATCCAGAAGTTTGGGCCAACTACAGACCAATATCAAATCTTCCTTTTCTCTCTTACATTCTGGAGAAAGCAGTTGCTAAACAGCTCTGTGACTTTCTCCACAGCAACAGCTTATTAGAAGAGTTTCAGGTTTCAGGGTTCATCATAGCACAGAAACAGCAGTCATCAGAGTTACCAATGACCTCCTACTGGCATCAGATGAGGGACTGGTCTCTGTGCTGGTCTTATCAGATCTTAGTGCAGCTTTTGATACCATTAACCACCATATCCTTCTACAGAGACTGGAACCTGTCACTAGCATTAAAGAAACTGCAATAAATTGATTTAGGTCATATTTACGAGGTCGATCTCAGTTTGTACTCATCAATGATAAGATCGAAGCGAAGTAAAATCTGGTCAACTGGACGTAAGTTTATCTTGAAGACGTTTCACCTCTCATCCGAGAGGCTTCTTCAGTTCTAGTGAAGAGTGTGGAAGCTCCAGCTTATAAACCTATGTGGGAGTGGTCAGTGCTATTGTGGTGGAAACGACCCTCCCGAGACTCACCTGCCCTCCCCAAACGACAGTCATTGTGCGGTGTCAGGGAGTTTCAGGGGTGGTCGTTAGGGAGTTTCACCGACCACTCAGATGCTAATGGGCTGTGCTGGCATCAGCCGTTCCACATGGGTCTTTCAGCTGAACTCTTTGGGGAAGCTTTGAAAGGACTTGGTTGTAAATAGGTGAAAGGAAATGTCGCAGTCCACCTCCTCTGTTCAAAGATGGTTTCTCTATCCTGACGTGGATGGCTTCTTTAACTCCTCTTTCAAACCATCTGTCCTCTCTGTCGAGGATTTGGACATGGTCGTCCTGGAAAGAGTGGCTTTCTTCCTTGAGGTGGAGGAAAACCGCTGAGTCCTGTCCTCCAGAGTTGGCTCTTCTGTGTTGGGCCATGCGCTTGTTGAGGGGCTGTTTGGTTTCCCCTATGTAGAGATCCGTGCAGGCCTCACTGCATCTGACAGGGTATACCAGATTGCTTTTCTGGCTGTGAGGGGTGGGATCTTTGGGGTGAACCAGTCTTTGTCTCAGAGTGTTGTCTGGTTGTCTGGTTTGAAAGAGGAGTTAAAGAAGCCATCCACGTCAGGATAGAGAAACCATCTTTGAACAGAGGAGGTGGACTGCGACATTTCCTTTCACCTATTTACAACCAAGTCCTTTCAAAGCTTCCCCAAAGAGTTCAGCTGAAAGACCCATGTGGAACGGCTGATGCCAGCACAGCCCATTAGCATCTGAGTGGTCGGTGAAACTCCCTAACGACCACCCCTGAAACTCCCTGACACCGCACAATGACTGTCGTTTGGGGAGGCCAGGTGAGTCTTGGGAGGGTCGTTTCCACCACAACAGCACTGACCACTCCCACATAGGTTTATAAGCTGGAGCTTCCACACTCTTCACTAGAACTGAAGAAGCCTCTCGGATGAGAGGTGAAACGTCTTCAAGATAAACTTACGTCCAGTTGACCAGATTTTACTTCGCTTCGATCTACGATGACCTGGATGAATGAGAACCTACACAGACATCATCAATGATAACCCCTCTGAAACCACTACAGTCACTTATGGTGTTCCACAAGGGTCTGTGCTTGGACCGGACCAGTCATCTTCACACTGTATCTGCTTCTTCTTGGTCACATTGTAAGGAAACTACTTATCAATGCATCCACATGAAACAAATCAGCTGACTAAACTGGAAGCCTGTCTGAAGGAAATAAAAACATGGATGACCCATAATTCCCTTTTATTAAACTCTGACAAAACTGAAGTTATTAAACTGGGCCCAAAACACCTTAGAAACACCCTACCTGATGAGATAGGTACCCTGGATTGCATCACCCTGGCCCCCAGAACTACATAGGGAACCAAGGAGTTCTCTTTGATCAGGCTCTGTCCTTCAACTTCCACATTAAGTAAATCTTCAGGACTGATTACTTTCATCTACGTAACATCACTAAGATCAGGCACATCCTGTCTCAAAAAGATGCAGAAAAACTAGTCCATGCTTTTGTCACTTCCAGGCTGGATTACTGCAATTCCCTTCTATCAGGCTGCACCAATAAGTCCCTAAAGACTCCAGCTGGTCCAAAATGCTCAACAATCAGGCACTTTCATATTTGACAGAGCTCATGGTGCCCTAGTATCCAGCTTCGCTCCCAGGATGGGTTACTATGTGGTTCCGAGAGTTTCTGAAAGTAGAATGGGAGCTAGAGCCTTCAGCTATCAAGCTCCCCTTCTGTGGAACTGTCTCCCAGTTTTGGTTCAGGATGCAGACACCCTCTCTATTCCTTTTTGATCAAGCTTATAGTTGGGGCTGCTTAAACTAACCCATAAATATGCTGCTATAGGCTCAGACTGCTGGGGGATCTCCCATGGTGCACTGGGCTTCTCTCTCCTCCTCTCTTTCCTCTCTGTCCTCCTGAATGTGTCATACATAAATCATACTCATGCGTATTACTAACTCATCTTCTTCTCCGGAGCCTTCAGGCTCCCCTCATCCCAGATCCCGGGTGCTGCTGGAGGAAGCTACAGACCTAAAGAGGCTCAAGCAGCCACCCAAAGCACCACCTGCTCATGTCCCCGTCTGTCCATCAGTCTCTTCCGTTTTTCTCTCTCTCATTATCTCTTTGTTTCTGCCCCACCCTCCTGCTGTCTTTCCCCCCAATCGGCAAGGCAGAAGGCCGTCCCCATTGAGCCTAGATCTGCTTTACGTTCCTGACTCTTACAAGGAAGGTTTTCCTCACCGCTCTTGCAGGATGTGCTTGGTCATGGAGAATTGTTGGGTGTAAATTCATTGAAGGAGTGAGGTACTAGACCTACTCTATTTGTAAAGTGTCATGAGAAGACTTTTGTTGTCATTTCCATCCATCGTCTTCTGCTTATTCCTGTAAAAGGGTCACGGGGGGGGGGGGGGAACTGGAGCCTATGAACAACCATTCACACTCACATTCATACCTACAGTCAGTTTAGAGTATCAATCAGCCTAGTCCCAAATTGCATGTCTTTGGACGGTGGGAGGAAGCCGGAGTAACAGAGAGAACCCACACAGGTACAGGGAGAACATGGAGACTCCACACAGAAAGATCCCGTGCCCAAGCTGGGACTCAAACCGGGAACCTTCTTGCTGTGAGGCCACAGTGCTGACCACTGCACCACCATGCAGCCCTTGTTGTCATTTGGTGCTATACAAATAAAATTGACTTGACCTTTTCAAAGCACAATGTCATGTGTGAAGGAATTAATTATTGCATCAGGTATGCAAATAATGAATAACAGAATGCTAGCACTTGAATATTCAATTGTTCATATGAATGTATCATTTATGCACACATTACTCTACTTGACCAGTGTACTCAAAAATCTGTGCCCCCCTGTTTGGATCCCATCACTCCAGGGACACAGGCAAAGGTATTGAAGAAATCACTACAATAATTCCAATGTATGGAAATATATAAATCAGTGCCTTGATCTTGAATGACATTACATACTCTCAGTACCTCGTTTCCATTGTTTCTAACCATATTTCCCTTTGAAATGTAGATTAATATACTGCAGTTGTTACAGGATTAACACTCATACACACTCTGATTAGCATCATGAAGACAGGTGTTTAATTTGAAAGCAGCTTGTCGGTGGTTAGCAGTCATTTCCAGATACATCGCTGTTGTTGATGTAGCTGTTATTGTTTCTCTGAACCAATCCAAAGAGCAGGTGTTCAGGTGTTATTTGGCACAAACATTCAATGTGGCTTCTTTTTCATCAAATATATAAAATGACAGCAGAATACACAGGTTAATAAAGAATATGACACACTGTGACACGAGGAACACCACATATCAGACCTCCGCCAAGAAAAAGGGCCACCTGTCACCACTGAGTCAAGTCATCCTGGACCCTTAATGAAGACATCAACTGTAAGTTGAACTGTCAATAAGAATGTTACCATAATGCAGACCCACCTACATCAAGTTAAACATTTATCAGGCAGGATCATGTACACTGCCATGACAACCTCAACAAACCACCCAGAGCCTCTAGGATTCAGCAGAGTAGGGAACAGTATCTTTAGAAAGGTAATAAGACAAACTGCTGGGGTGATGTAAGCCATCTTCAAAACTAAAAATAGATATACCAGGGGCAGAAAAATGAGCACTCCTACAATCACACAGGTGAAACCGAGAATGCCTCCAGTCCCAAAATCTTACATGCAGATTGTCAAGGCTTTAACATCCTTCACAGCCAACACCCCACTTCCAGCTTCACATTCATGGTGCTCACGGTAGTTGTCCTGGGCTTTGAGGGATATGAAAAACATCTCAGGGATTTCACTTTCAGCTTGAACCTCCAAATACAGTGGTTCAGAGGACCTGGCTCCAACATGATGGTAGATATGACAGTCAACTTGTAATAAACACATATTTTTCATGAATATAAACATATCTGGAGCCATTCTAATGATCAATATCAACCATTCTGGACATATTTAGGTGAAAGAACAGCAGCTGCTCTTCTTCCATGCAGATGCTAACTTAACCTAAGATTGTGTGAAGATAATCTTTCCACTCCAGTAGATGGCATCAATTGGGGCTCATACAATGTCAACCATGAAGGTGAACAAGGACTTCTGGTGTTTATTAACTTGTCTTTTAGGAATCAGACGTGTCATGACGTTACTAAATATTCTGTAATTTGTCCAAGGCCAGAGACACTTGATTTATCAGTCACTACTGAGAAAAACGTGACTTAAAGGGCAAAAACATGCAAAAATGTTGTTTTAGAGCATCTGCACTGATGGGATCACATTAAGGAAGGGTTCTTATTGAATCCAATGAATGGACAGCAACGTGACATCTTAAGGCCAATCTCAGCACAGTATCACTGCTGGACATCTAACCATCACTCAGCTCACTGTGGGTAATTACATAGCATCCAGGTCTCACTTGAATGAAGACTGTTTGGTCACACAGTGGTTTTGTTTAACCCTACAACCAGAAGAGAATGTCATGACAGAAAACAAAAAGCTTAGGTGCCGGCCATTCTCTGGGTCCAGAGCACAATCATCATCTGCATCTCAGCTTTTCTTTGACCATCATGGCGTAAGTTGTCAGGTGGATTACTGTTGTGGTGTGCAGCGGTGGCTCTTGTATGTGCCCAGGTGGCGGAAGCTGCGTCCACACTGTTGACAGCAGTATGGTGTGGCCCCACTGTGGATCCTCTGGTGGGTGTAGAGGTTCCCCAGCTCTTTGAAGCACCGGCCACACTGCGGACAGGCATACGGGCTCTCACCGGTGTGCACTCGTTGATGCCGCTTAAGTCCCGACAGTACTGAGAAACCTTTCCCACACTGGGGGCAGGGGAAGGGACTCTGGGCACCGCTGTGTACCAGCCTGTGGCTTTTTAAGCGAGCAGCATGGCGGAACCGTTCCCCACACTCCGGACACATGAAGGGCTTCTCTCCAGTGTGGATCCGCTGATGCTGCCGCAGGTTACCAAGGTAATTAAAATGACGACCACAGTCCCCACACTCATAGGCACCCTCTAATTTGATCTCCTTTTTTAACACCCCACCACCACGGCTGATGCCAATGCCAACTGCTGGTCCTGAGCACATCTCATTCTGGCCCGCATCACTTCTCCTAGGGTCACTGCTGTCATTCCCCATGGTGGGCCGAGCTGTGGAGGTGGACTGAAGGGCTTGGAGAGATTGGACCCCAGCGGCATCCGAGTGTATCAACTTCATGTGTTCTTCCAGAAACACAGAGTCAGGGCAGAAAGTTCCACACAGAGAGCAGATGTAGGTGTGGCCAGGGAACTGCTGGCCTGTAACCACAATATCACCACATTAGCAGATGACAGGGCAAAATATACCAGAGCAAACACTAATATCCAGCAACACACCCTGTACAACTCACTAATACCAATGAACCTCCCGGTAACATACACACACTAGCACATATAATAATCTGAGTACCATCCATTAACTCACCCAGTAATACCCACTAACACGCCCACTTAAACCCAATAAAAGCCAGTAACAGCCAGGTAACATCCTGTAACTGCCAGTAACTCCTAGTATCACACTCTCTATCAACCCATAATACTGACTAAAACAGTTAACACTTTGTAATACACATAAATTTTGTAATTTAACCTGGGCAAAAGTTTGAAGACCTCCTGAGTGAAGCATGGTGTCATTGTGAAAGGGACTATATCACACTTCACCCACTCACAGTTAGAGTAAGGTTTCAGCCTAGAGTCCTGAGGGCACAATATTCCAAGTGCTGATCTAACAGGGTGTTCATCCAGCCAGAGCTGATAAACTGTCACCAACTATCTGTCTGTCTGTTTCTGACATCACTTTGTCCTATCCCGTCTCACCCACCTGTCTCAGGCTGGTCGTTGCTACCCTCCAGTGGACTCCCACCCTCCCCAGGAGAGCTCTGCTGCTCAATGGAGAAGTCTGGTGGCTGAACATGTGCAAGTGGCGCATGGGCCTGGTCAAGTCCACCCCCTGCCCTTCCTGACTCCTCTTGAATATCATCATCATCATCATCATCATCATCATCATCATCCCTCATCTCTCCAGTTGGGGTGTTCTCACACTCAGGCTCCTTCATGACTGGAATGATCAAATAAGAAAACATTTTTTTCTTAATGTTTTACATTTTTTTAATTCCAGCTGTTTTACAGTTATCTTATAAAAAATATGACACAAGTAGGTGACACAAGTAGGGAATATTGAAACATTTAATTTCAGAACTTTTACATTCATTTGCAATTTAGCTAACTGTAAATGCAGGAAAGCTGCACATGCACTCTATGATCTTCTCATATATCTCATACTGTATCACAAGATTGTCAGAAGCAGGTAAAACAACATTTGTTCCTTTGCAAACACTGGACAATAAGCAACCAGGTTACCATTAATGTACATTCAGAGGTATTACCTTTTAACCTTTGAAAATTTTGCATCCCTTGCTGATACTTGTTTAGTGTAAAAAGTGATCAAAAAAGAGTTTTTAATTAAAGCTGCAAGCAGCGTTGTTAGGGCCTGAGCCCCCGCGCGGCCTACGGCCGCGTCCTTGACACCGGCCCCAATCCAACGGTGTAATCGGCAAATCCCTAGGCCTTGTAGTTTAGGAGATACGAGCCTCAGTTCGCTGCACAGCGTGACTGCAGAGCTGAGAGCCGGCCCTTTAAGAACCCCTCCCTTCTCTGCTCGCTCTCTGCCATCTGTGTCAGAGTGGAGAGCAGAGGAGGATTTGGCAGTTTTACTGTGAAACACAGTCATAACTCTGCATATGTTGGTCAAAAGTGTAATGTAAAGACGTCAGTTCGTAGAGTTTTTTCTCAGGAATTCAATGGTGTGTTTTCTGAAGGTGTGAGTGTTTTAATTTAGAAGCGACAAGTGTTTGTTTGAGAGTATGTACATGAGGGCAGAGAAGTGCCAATTGTGGTTTCCATGACTACAGTAAACAAATCTCTGCCATCTCTGTCAGAGCTGAGAGCAGAGCTGAGAGCAGAGCTGCCAGCTGGCCCATTAAGAACCCCTCCCCCGCTGCACTTTCTTTGATCTGTGCTAGAGTGGAGAGAGTGGAGGATTAAGAGAAATGTAGTGTGTAAAAGCTGAATAACTCGGCCTACGTTGGTGGAAAGTAACACAAAATACCATATTTTTGTAGGGATTTTTGTCAGGAATACAGTGATATGTTTTTAAAAGCTGTGCGATGTATGGTATAGACGTGAGAAGCATTTGTTCGAGAGTATGTACCATGAGAGGACACGGCCTCCCCATTGACTTCCATTGTAAGCGTAAAACGTGTCTCCCCCACTTTGAGGGCTTATAAAATCCAAACCGAGCGCGTAGTATATTAGCCTTTAAAGATTTTTGAAGAGCACAGTTGGGAGAGTAATGTGTGAAAGTTTGGAAGCCCTGGCATTTACGGTTTAGGAGGAGATAGATTTTGTTCGGGGAGTAAAAAAAGTCCTGATTTTGACAGTTTTGTCCAATTTGTGGACATTCTGTTGGAGATAGGTGAGGGGTCAGAGTGTAAGAATTGTTCGTGTTGATGAGACGAGTCCAACGGTGTTGGTCCCATGTCTGTGGGAGTTTTGTGTGAGGAGTTATAGCGCGCGAAATTAAAAAAAATTATCTTTTTTTTGTGTGGCTCCCTAGGTGGCGCTATAGACTTTAGTGGCGTTTTTGTTTTTGATTAGTGAATGTTGAGACATACCGAACGATTGTGCCAAATTTCAGCGAATTTCATGCATGTTCAGGGGGTCAAATTAGATTATGCGCGTTATGCGCATTATGCGCATATAGCGCGCACTCATTGAGAGCAAGAACAGTATAATACCAGGTTTTGAATGGGTGTGTATGTGAAAACTGGCTCCGGGCCGTCTGACCCAGTTGCCTCATGGGTGTTGGGGGGGCCTGGGACACTGTTTAGTGTGTGTTTTTAGTGTTTTTAGTGCTGCTAATGTGTTGCTCTGCCGAGCAAACATAATAGGGTCTTCGCCAGAAGTACCTTCTGGCTCAGGCCCTAATTAAAGCTGCAAGCAGCGTTGTTAGGGCCTGAGCCCCGACACCGGCCCGAATCCAACGGTGTAATCGGCAAATCCCTAGGCCTTGTAGTTTAGGAGATACGAGCCTCAGTGCGCTGCACAGTGTGAGTGCAGAGCTGAGAGCCGGCCCTTTAAGAGCCCCTCCCTTCTCTGCTCGCTCTCTGCCATCTGTGTCAGAGTGGAGAGCAGAGCTGAGAGCAGAGCTGCCAGCTGGCCCTTTAAGAACCCCTCCCCCGCTGCACTGTGTCGTATCTGTGCTAGAGTGGAGAGAGTGGAGGATTAAGAGAAATGTAGTGTGTAAAAGGTGAATAAGTCGGCATACGTTGGTCAAAAGTCACACAAAATACCATATTTTTGTAGGGATTTTTGTCAGGAATACAGTGGTGTGTTTTTAAAAGCTGTGGAATGTATGGTGTAGATGTGAGAAGCATTTGTTTGAGAGTATGTACCCTGAGAGGACACGCTCTCCCCATAGACTTCCATTGTAAGGCGAAAAGTGTCTCCCCCACTTTGACGGCTCATAAAATCCAAACCGAGCGCGTAGTATATTAACCTTGAACAACTTTTAATCAGCACAGTTGGGAGAGAAATGTGTGAAAGTTTGGAAGCCCTGGCATTTACGGTTTAGGAGGAGATAGATTTTGTTCGGGGAGTAAAAAAAGTCCTGATTTTGACAGTTTTGTCCAATTTGTGGACATTCTGTTGGAGATAGGTGAGGGGTCAGAGTGTAAGAATTGTTCGTCTTGATGAGACGAGTCCAACGGTGTTGGTCCCATGTTTGTGGGAGTTTTGTGTGAGGAGTTATAGTGCGCGAAATAAAAAAAAATTATCTTTTTTTTGTGTGGCTCCCTAGGTGGCGCTATAGACTTTTGTGGCGTTTTTGTTTTTGATTAGTGAATGTTGAGACATATTGAACGATTGTGCCGAATTTCAGCGAATTTCATGCATGTTCAGGGGGTCAAATTAGATTATGCGCGTTATGCACATTATGCGCATACAGCGCGCACTCATTGAGAGTAAGAACAGTATAATACCAGATGTCTGTGTAGGTTCTCATTCATCCAGGTCATCATAGATCGAAGCGAAGTAAAATCTGGTCAACTGGACGTAAGTTTATCTTGAAGACGTTTCACCTCTCATCCGAGAGGCTTCTTCAGTTCTAGTGAAGAGTGTGGAAACTCCAGCTTATAAACCTATGTGGGAGTGGTCAGTGCTATTGTGGTGGAAACGACCCTCCCGAGACTCACCTGGCCTCTCCAAACGACAGTCGTTGTGCGGTGTCAGGGAGTTTCAGGGGTGGTCGTTAGGGGGTTTCACCGACCACTCAGATGCTAATGGGCTGTGCTGGCATCAGCCGTTCCACATGGGTCTTTCAGCTGAACTCTTTGGGGAAGCTTTGAAAGGACTTGGTTGTAAATAGGTGAAAGGAAATGTCTTTGAACAGAGGAGGTGGACTGCGACATTTCCTTTCACCTATTTACAACCAAGTCCTTTCAAAGCTTCCCCAAAGAGTTCAGCTGAAAGACCCATGTGGAACGGCTGATGCCAGCACAGCCCATTAGCATCTGAGTGGTCGGTGAAACCCCCTAACGACCACCCCTGAAACTCCCTGACACCGCACAACGACTGTCGTTTGGAGAGGCCAGGTGAGTCTCGGGAGGGTCGTTTCCACCACAATAGCACTGACCACTCCCACATAGGTTTATAAGCTGGAGCTTCCACACTCTTCACTAGAACTGAAGAAGCCTCTCGGATGAGAGGTGAAACGTCTTCAAGATAAACTTACGTCCAGTTGACCAGATTTTACTTCGCTTCGAAGTATAATACCAGGTTTTGAATGGGTGTGTATGTGAAAACTGGCTCCGGGCCGTCTGACCCAGTTGCCTCATGGGTGTCGGGGGGGCCTGGGACACTGTTTAGTGTGTGTTTTTAGTGTTTTTAGTGCTGCTAATGTGTTGCTCTGCCGAGCAAACATAATAGGGTCTTCGCCAGAAGTACCTTCTGGCTCAGGCCCTAATTACGCTCAGATAATGAGGGAACTAGAACAACCGACAGAGTTGCCTAGCTTAAACAATGTATCTCCTCAGAGTTTGGCAAACAATTCCTCTATGTTAGAGTATCTTAATTCTTGAAACTCAGTATCAAATCAAATACATCAGAGTGCCATAGTTTTACTGATTTTAAATGCACAATGAAAACATGACAAAAATTAACCCAATCGTGTACTCATCATGCAAGAGCAGATGGGATAGAAGAGACTCATGGTTGCCATAGTTGTCATGTTTTAATGTTTTGATATCTTGTTGTTATTTGAGGTGTTTATAGATGTAAAGCAAGTTATAGCTAACTCTGGTGCAGCTAAAATGCTGTAAATTGTCACTGTCAACTACTGTAAATAAAATACATGTGTCGTGGTGGTAGTAGTAGCGGGGTGATGATTGTATTTTTTGTGAAACAGAGGCTATGTTGGCTGTTTTCCTCAGAAGAACAAGAAAAAATAGATACTGTCACTTCTTACTCAATCAGATTTTCATCATCATATTGACCTGTCTCATTCTGATAAGATGAATGGATGAAATCACCAGTATCATTCTCAAAGTAAATAATGTTCAGGGAGCTTGATATTAGAGCTGGGCGATATCAGGAAAACATGCAATGTGCAATTAAACTGTTCAATATTGTGATGATGATATGACCTGTGAGATATCTATCTATCTATCTATCTATCTATCTATCTATATCTATACCTAGAGATATAGATATAGATAGATAGATAGATATAGTTCTTACACACAACGAGTGGCTGCGGAGTCGTTCACACTGAACGCGAATTCGCAAGGCGAAATATTCCCCATTCGCGCAAGTGAAAATATTGAACTTTGGTGAAAAATTCGTGTCAAGACAGCCAATCAGCGTTGAGGATGTCCCGACGTCACGGCTGGTGACTGACAAAATGGCGGACAAGTTGATTGTGGCTGTGTGTGGAAACCCGGTGCTATATGACACTACGTGTCAAAATAACAAGAACCAGTTGAATAAATTGGTATCTATTCGTGAAATTCCGTCACAGATCCTCGCTAGCAGGTCGTCAAACTGGCCAGTCGTCATCAGAAATTAACGCTTGAAGAGGTCCAGACGCAGTAACCCAGATACGACAGCGTTTAGTTTTCCGACGTATTTCTGCCTTCCACGGCAAGTACAACGCAACAGTTCTGTGAATTCCAATAATATGACCGAGTGAGCCAGACACTAGCTTAAAACAAAGTTAGCATAACAAGTTGCTAATACACTTAATAGCTTGTGGTTTCAATTGACAGGAGGAACTTGCATTTTCGGTTCTGTTTTACATTGATCCATCTTCACTAATCAACAACCATTCACTGAGAATTCAGGAGGAATACACAACTCACGATATGAAGCATTCCTCTTTCCTCACACAGTCACAAAAGTGTGAAAAGGACAAATATATATAAATTTAGAGAATTTCCCAGTTTGGGACAAATAAAGTACCTATCTTATCTTATCTTAAATACAATTTACAAATGTGTACAACTACTGTGTATAATTTTGAAAACAGACAAATGTGTGCTCCTAACTCCATTAAATACATGTAAACCAGTCACAGCAATGCGATTTCATCCTGAAAATATATCAAGATTTAACACAAAGAGACACGTATGATAAGTCTTTTTTCCAGTGTGACCCATCAACTTTAACCCCCAGAAAGTGCCTTTCCCACATTGAAGTTGAATAAAATGTCTGTCTTTTGTCTTTTTAATAATCTTTGTGTTTCATTCTGCTCTGTTAGGTGACCTTGATAGCCTTGAAAGGTGACTATAAATAAAATATCATCATTATTATTATTATTATTATTATTGGGAGGCACAGTGGTGCAGTGGTTAGCACTGCCGCCTTACAGAAACAAGGTTCCGGGTTTAAGTCCCGACTCGGGCATGGGATCTTTCTGTGTGGAGTCTGCATGTTCTCCCTGTGCCTGTGTGGGTTCTCTCCAGGTACTCCAGCTTCCTCCCACAGTCCAAAGACATGTAAAAGGGGACAAGGTGAATCCATACTCTATACTCTACTCATACTCTACTCTGTGAGTGTGAATGGTTGTCTGTCTATATGTATTGGCCCTGCAATGGACTGGTGACCCGTTCAGGGTGAACCCCGCCTCTTGCCTGAAGGCTTCTGGGATAGGCTTCAATTGTCATTCATCCCTATAATATATTTCTTTCAATTATATCCATCCATCCATTTTTGACTGCTTATCCGACTGAGGGTCGGGGGGGCCTTTCCCATCTGTCTTTGGGCGAAAGGTGGGATACACCCTGGACAGGTGCCAGCCATTAGCCCTCACAGCCACACCTATGGTCAATTTAGAGTATCAATCAGCCTCGTCCCCTCTTGCATGTCTTTGGACTGTGGGAAGAAGCTGAAGTACCAGAGAGAACTCACACAGGAACAGGGAGAACATGCAAACTCCACACAAAAAGACCCCGTGCTTGAGCCGGGGCTCGAACCCAGAACCTTCTTGCTGTGAGGCCACAGTGCTAACCACTGCACCACCGTGCTGCCCTCAAATATTATACATTACATTTATTCAATGTTTGAAATGGAAAGACTGATTTTATGTGTGTTTAAGTATGGACTAGAACACACATGTTTTGAGTTCCTCAAATTACATGCAAATTGTGTTCATTTAAGGATCAAGTTAAACACATTAGTGACATTGTGTCCATGTTGTCTTACCATAGTTACTTCACCCTGCAGCTTCATTGGGTCATTTCTGTGTTTCACTGCCTTTATTAATGATAATGACATTAGAAATGTGGTAAAGGTCACTGTGGAAGTTATTTACTCTCTAAACACTTGCAAAAGACCGAAATGACAACAGGCTTGGAAATAATACTATGGTGTTCCACTGCCACAGTGAATCCTTAGACCCTTTCTAGCCATCTTGGTTATTGTGTGTAAGACAAAAGCTGTTTATTAACAAATGTAACTGTTGATGGATGTATTTATAAGTCTGACATATTTGTATTTTTGATCAAACTTGCAAGTTACGCTTAGAAACATAACTGCACAAACCACTATAGAGGAAAAACAACAATCCATTTGGGCAGTGATTATATAAAACGTGTACCATATAATTTAATTGTCACTGGTCCATACCCAGGGATATGTGCATTACAACTAAATGTGGAGTTGAGGAAATGTGCTTTTTTATGACCTTCTGAACAACAGACCACAGTTTAAAAAAAAATGCAACATTAACAGTGAAACATTTAGAGTCATGACATTGTATTGTGAGTGATGGTAGGAAGCTCTAAATTGCTATGTGACAACAGTATAGATTTTCAACCGCTGAGGAAAAATGTAGACTTCACATTTATGCAAATCAACTGGCCTTTCGAACACAGGTTGAAATGGCAGAGTGGGGCTGTCTTTACTTTCAGTCAAGTAAGTCAACAGGTAGAACAAGACAATGAAAATAATTTCATCTTCTACCACAATGCGGGTTGTAATGGCAGAGTGGTGCTGTTTATTAAAGCAGAAAAACAAGATGGAGGGCTGAAGTGTTATTTTGTATAACAATACTAAAAGAATAATGTTGATTAGGCAATGTATGTCTTGGTATGGAAGTTCTGTTAGGACATGCAAGCTTATTTGGATTTGGACATCAGGCGAGGAGATAAGTTTGATGGAAGAACTGATTGATGAATGGAGCTTTCTGCATTTAATAGTAAGGTGAAAACCTGGAGGGATCCTTTTTAACTTTCTTTGACCTTTAGATTCTTTAATTTGTGGGAGATTAATTTTCTTTGTGATGTTTGGCTGTTTAAGGGACACTCATCCTCACATCTTAACACTGTCATACTCAATTTGTCCAGAATTACTTTATTATTTAAACCTACAATAGTGTTTAATGTAACTATGATCTTTTAGTTATAACTACATTGTGGGCATGTCTTATCGGCATAGGGTTGAAATTTTGACATTTTAAGAGTTCTAACTTCCATTGTAGTGGTATCTGATATATTAATTTATAACATTTCAATTGTTGTGTGTGTTGGTGTGTACATGCCCACAGTCAAAATCATGACTGGGTAATATGATTTAAACATGTAGGAAAACTATATCTATTACTATATAACTAACTACATATTACTATATATATATAACTATATATTTCTATAATCCATGTCGGTTTTTACTGCGTCTCTCACGTAGTACGTCCAAGAGTGTCTCCGTTTTAACAGTATAGGAATTGTTCTCTGTTAAGTCTCTCTCTCTCTCTCTCTCTCTCTCTCTCTCTCTCTCTCTCTCTCTCACACACACACACACACACACACACACGCGAGCTTATACCTTTGAGGTCTGAGGAGTAGTCCATGGGCGCGATCCACTCGTAGTCGTACATGCGCTTGCTACTGTTGCTGCTGGAGGGCAGCATGCTGAACAGGTCTTCCTGGGCAGACTCGGGGTCCGCGGGTCCGGAAACGGAGCCAGCTAGACCGCTGTCCTGCCACAGGTGGAGGGAGTGTGTGTCCCTGTCGTTGCTAGCTTGGCTGCTCTGGTCACCGTCCACGTCCGGGCAGCCTCGCGAGTTCTTGTCCTTCATCAGGTAGTCGCAGATGGCATCGATGTTCTCCTTTTTGACTCCGGGCATCAGCGCCTTCGCTCTGCGGGGGTCCACGCTGTTCACCCTGCTGCTCGGGTCGTGTTTCTTGAAGGCAGCATCGGAGGACGGCTCCACTACAGCAGCACCGGGGAATGGATCCCTGTTCAGTCTCGCCTTTAACACCGCAATCTCCTCGCTCTTCTCTCGCAGCTCCATCTTCAGGACTCGGATCCGGATACTGACCATTTTGCGGATTTCAGACAGCGCAGTCTCCAGCACCACGGTGATGTTCCTGCCGAGATGCTCAGTTATGTCGCTCACTGAGCAGAGCAGCTCTTCGTCGGTCTCCAACTCAAGGTAATCGCCGTCAGTGCGGCTCGTTGAGCCAGTTGGCTCCATGAAGGTTGCGTGGAGCTCCGGTGTTTGGTTTGTTTCAGAGAAACCGGGAGTTCTTTTACGACTCATAAAGGAGGTTTTCTGGAGAGTTATACTAGCTAGCAGCAAACCCAGCGAGCTAATGTTTGGATGATGCTCACAGACCACATCAATTGTGACAGCGGCAAGCGTCAGCTATACCGGAAATTAAGCGAATCTGCCTTCAAAACAACAGCATTATTGCGTCAATAAGCCGGAAAGAATCGTGAAACTGATGTTTATTTTGAAAGTATTAAACGGAAACTCTATAGTTATCATAAGACTTGACAACCTAAATAAACCAGTAATGGCTGAACTGGGCAGCGTTCAGGGATGAGTTCGCATGTAGCGCCCTCTAATGACTACTGGATAAATTAATCGTGACAAGTAATATATGATCATTATGGAATGATACATTTTTGTGTCCCTATGCCATTCTCTGCTTGTGGATGATCAACAACACACGGATTATTAAGACCAATTAGAAGAGCAGTTTGCAAGATTGTACAAAATAGTTGATTGGAAGGGAAGTATCTAATTGTAAATATTTTAACAAATGCTCAATGTTGTCTTACTTTCCCATTAGCTCTTAAGTTTGTAATTATCTATTTTTTTTAATTAAACACCCCTGAAAAGTATTGTAAAAAAAATTCCCAGCCTTCTAACGCAATGTATTTGTTAATGGCTTAATATATTTATGAATACATTTATTTTTAAAACAGGGAAAGAGCCTTCTGTTTGTAACTGTTATTTATCTATAGGGTATTCATGTTGCATCAATTACAACACAATCCATGGAATCATAAAACAGTTCAAATTAATGTTTGATGGTTGAAACACATCTCTCATAATGTATATGTCTATCAAGTGAAAAGATGAAGTTTTAAATGATTAACTAATGGCATCATTCAAGGTAACTATATGGAGTAGCAAAAACAGATTATTAGGACACATAAAACAAGATATTCTGTTGAAGATTTGTTTATGCCTTTGTACTTTATTCATTTTCCACTGACACATATTGAGACACCAGACTTCATGTCTGCAGTGTAAAATATCAGTTTTCTGTCTTCTATGTAAACTTAATCTGAATATAACTCATTCTTATTTATATTTATCTTACATATATTCACTTGTCCTTAACTTTTTCTGTATAAATCTGTATAAATATATTCCCTACACTCCTATAAAACCTATATAACCTATCATTTGTATTTATCTTATGGCTGCTGTTTAAATTCCTGTGTGGTAACTCCAACATCATAGATGCTGCAGCTGCAGCTCACAGAGGAACTCAGCAGTGGAAAGGAAATGCTGAGTCTGTTCCTGAGTTCGTGAGGTGGAAACACAGAGTACTACAGTCTGTAAGAAAAGGTTTAGGAGACCATGTTGGATTAGTTCTAGAGAGGAATGGTTCTATTGAGGTAAGAAATTCCTGGCAGCTGCTCCTCATACATTGCCAAAAGTGTCAACACAACTACTGATCTGGAAACAGGTTTATTTGTTCAAGGGAATAATTAACCTGAGAGGAGCATGGTTTAGAAACCATGAAGGATTGTCGGAGCTTCATAGAGTAATTAAGACAATTTTCAGAAATTTCAGAAAGTTTTCAGATGCTGATAAAAAAAAGTTCATAAAAACATTCAGATTTAATCTTATTCCATGACATTTGTTGTTCAGTGAAGAGTTCTAGTCGAACTAACCAGAGCAGTACAGGAAAAGCTGTACATGTAACTTCAAAATAAGAACTTTTTTTGGTCCGTTATCATGTGCAGTACAGTTTTTATCCTCAAAGCGATCCTTAAAGCTAAAGTTCACTCATGCAGAAAACCAACAGCAGAAAACCTACAGCCATTCCTGAGATTTTGAGATACTCGAGTCAGTAGACATTAAAGCAAAAAATATATGATAAAGTAAATAAACAGATAAATTATTAATAGACATCATCTCCTAAAAATAACGATAGCTATTTAGATTTGGATATCACATACACACAAGGACAATTTAAATGGACAAAAAATACAGTATACATGAAATGAACGGATGTTATAGGCCATAGGCCTTAATGAACAGATGACTTTTCAACATTGATGTAAAAGAGTGGAGTGAGGCGGTAGAGTAGATCTCAGCAGGGAGAGCATTTACAGCTTTAAATTGGTGAAAAATGCATGTGACGTCTACAATACTGATTTTAACGTCATTCATCACCAAAATTGATTACTATGTCATTCATGCCCTAACAGTTCCTGGAAATCAAAAGTGTTGTCAACCAAACTTTTATTTTGAAGGACTCTGAAGAGTGGTACTGGGAGAGGATGTTGGGGAAGTATGTAAAGGTTGAGAATTTGGCAGCGGCGGGTAAGATCTCTGCGGATGACCACCACCATCGCTGATATGACAGACAAACACAGCAGGAAGGGTAGGCTGCCATGCTTATACGATTGCTAAAAATCCTCTAAGTGGCTCCTTCGCTTATGATAACAGATATTATATGATGTGTGCGTTTGAATTAAAAAAAATGAGGCGGCACGGTGGTGCAGTGAACTGTCGCCTGACAGCAATGAGGTTTAGGGTTTGAGCCCCGGCTCGGGCACGGGATCTTTCTGTGTGGAGTCTCCATGTTCTTCCTATCCCTGCGTGGGTTCTCTCCGGGTACTCCAGCTTCCTCCCACTGTCCAAAGACATGCAAATGGAGACTAGGTTAATTGGATACTCTAAATTGACCTTAAGTATGACTGTGAGTGTGAATGGTTGTCTGTCTATATATGTTGGCCCTGCGATGCACTGGCGATCTGTCCAGGGTGAGCCCCGATTTTTGCCCGAAAGCCGCAGGGATAGGTGGAGGTCAACACTCAACAATTTAAGAAGAATCCACCCTTATTTAAACTTAATTTAAAAATCAACACATTTTTACAACTTAAATAAAGCAGGTTTTTGGTTTCCTTTATGTAGTCTTAAATCTTGAATTTAACATCATCATACATCATTTCACTTTACTCTGATTATCACATGACCAGAATGATGGTGGATTTGGTATTTATGTATTAATTATTCTCATATAAGTATGGGGGTATGTTCATCCTCATGTAGCTGTGTATTTGACAACTTCGTCTTGTTTCCAACAGCACAAGGGTTCTCCAGAGGTGCTAAGAGTCTGAAGGGATGTTTGTTGACATGTGAAGAGAACCTCCCAACAGGTGATGTCATGATGGTACCGGTTGTGATGCAACAAAATACACAATGTAAATTAGACCCACATAACCAAGAAAAATTTTACAGCCCCATTAGTAGTTGTCATTTATATTTACAGACATAAAAATGATCTCACACACACACATATATATATAAATGTGTGTGTGTGTGTGTGTGTGTGTGTGTGTGTGTGTGTGTGTGTGTATATATATATATATATATACACACACACACACACACACACATATATGTATATATGTATTTACATATGCCTACATTTGATTTTTGATTTTTAGCTGATGTAGCTTCAAGGGCAAAGACTAGCTTAAGTTTTATACATTTCAAATTTAATAATGTGTGCAGTAAGTGCACTCAATAAATTCTAATTTTATGAGATGAAATAGTCCAAAAATGTTCACCTTCATTGAAAGATTATGGCCTTTGTATGACAGATGTTCTCCCTAATGTATCTCTTCCATGTAGATGCTGTGATTTATCTCACCTGACAATTGAATGTGACCAAACCTTGAAGTGTTAGACTTGAAATTAAAAAGATTGATTTTATTTTATGGAGCGAGTTTTTAATCCAATGTGAAAGTAACTGGAGGAAATTGTTCATCACAGGAAAAGTTCAGCACTCTTGTTGTCTGAGATGAAAGGTGATGGCTGATCCCATCTTTTCGTCTTGGAATTTCATCAAGTTGGAAGAGGAACATTAACATTCAGTGTTTACTGATTTCAGTAGAATCTGCTGGTTAGATTTAGATATGTGTTCTCTTCAAGAGTTGATTTCCACCTGAAAGTGTATTGAGGTCATTCACTATGAAACTTTCCATTGTTGCGGGACAGTTGACTGTGACCCGTCATAAAAGCAGACACGAGACCTGTCAAACATGAATGACCTGAGTCATGTGAGAGAATCTGGGCATTGAACCTGTGACTTCTTCTCAAGTCACTCATTAATCTGATTTATGTCATCAAACTGCAGCTGACAGCGTCTCTTTCACTTAGTTACTGTGCGTGTTATATTTAAATAGAAACTCCATATAAGAGTTTTTGAAACATTCTGATTTTGAGATCGTTGATCACATTTGTACAAAGATATTTACAATTTGTGTTGCATTATCCAAACCATTTACATATTTTCATATTTTTACTCTCCTTTCTTCTGTACAATGTGGTCTAATCATGTCAGTCACAGTTTATTCTCTGGGACCCAGTGTTTACCCTTTTATTTCTTACTTCCCACTCTGCTGTAGCTGCGATAAGTTAGCAGGACTATAAAGGGCAACTGTATTAAAATTCCACTGCAGAAGATCATTTTCTTCTTTGTAAATTCTTGATGTAAAATGTTGTTTTAATGAATCAATCATGTGTGTTTTTGTCACAGCAGTAGAAAGTGCTCAGCTTGATCTTTCCCAGCTAACATTAACAGCAACTCCACCAAGCTAAAAAAAAATACTAAAATACTGAACTAAAGTAGATGCTGCCCTCTCACACCACACCTTTAATTGAAATAAACTGCAGTTTAATAAAGGTGGAAATAATGATCAATCCTTTGAGTTGTAAACTAAAGTGACTTTTTCCATTCTTTTGTAGCTGATAATATTAAGATAAAAAGTAATCAAAAGAGTAAATTCCTTTGTGAAATGAAAACATAATGAAGCGCCATTTAAATATCTGTTATGTAGTTCTGCAGTTCCAGAAGGTACTAAAACCACTACCAATATTTGTCTTGTATTTTTATCAGTCCCAATAATAATCACTGCTCAGCATTAGTCCTGGTTCTGTGTAATAAATGTGGTGTGTGTCATTTTCAGCTCTGCCACTGCTGCTGGATGTGGTCCAAGGTCCTGAGCGACTTCCTGCAGAGGAGGAGCTGCAGGAAACATTGAGAGGGAAACTGCGCCTTCTGCAGGCTGACAGCACCAAGGTCAACACTCTCTTCATGGTACAGCACAAACACACACACATGCACACCTCTAATGCTCTGGAGTTTAAGGTTTTGAGGCCCAAGGTTCTGCGGTCTGAGGTGACAGACAGGATTTAGGATAGCTTTGATGTTGTCCCTCTGCAGTTATCATAGCGATCAAAGATAAAAGTCAGAATATCATGAAGGTTTGGTGATGTCACATTACCAATGGCCCTGCATCTCAAACACTGAGTACTGCAATAGTGTGTCTAAATGCACAACTCCAATGAGTATTTGTCCATCACTTGACATTCGTTTGTGATTGTGTAGAAACACCAGCATCCATATGTACGTTATAAAAGTTTTATTCAGTGCCAAATCATAATTCAGAGTTTTGTACTCATTTTGGAGATGAAACTTGACAACATATTTGTTGAATCTTTGATTGATGAGCAAACTAACAAGGTTTGCTCATCAATCAAAGATTCAACAAATATGTTGTATATGTTGTCAACCTAAACTTTGTTTTCTATCTTCAGGAGTTGTCTGCTCATTTTGTCTCCATCAGCAGTGAAGATAAAGTGATATTTGTAACATTCAAAACATTTGAGGAATTATGGAAATTCACAACCTATCACATACATGGTATGTTTGCAATATACAGTAACATAACAGTGAGATTTAGAACTGATACGAATTTGCACCAGAATGATTCCATGATGCTGGTTATGATGACCACAATAACGATTCTGTCAGTTGTTCTACTGCTTCTAATGTCCCTCTAACTGCTGCTACAGCTGGAACAAATATGTTCAATAATGTCTGACAATATACACCACTCAAAAACAGGATAGTGTGTGGGCCTCTTTGTGAAAAATGTCCTCCCATTTCTTAGCTGGTCAGTCAGTACCAACTAGTTGCAGTTCATCATGACCTCATCCTCCTCATCTTCCTCATCCTCCTCTCCTTCAGGTTTCCTGGGTCACTGCATGGAGAATCTGTTAGACCAAAAATTGTGGCTCATGTCCCTGGGGAAAGATGTCAGTATTGAAGTGTCGATACAGGAGGACACTCTTAACCTTTTCAGCAGAAGTGTCCTCATGCATGAGGGTAGGTGATGAATGACATGGACTCTGTTGGTGTCAACATTGTTTTCAATCCCTCTTTTTCATGAAATATCCTCAGGTTCATTGTTTGCTAGTTGCAATGCCAACCAGATGTTCCACAGCTCCACCTCTGGCGGAGATTTATACCTAGAGCAGGGAGACATAGCTCTGTTTGAGCCTCCCTTCCTTGGATCAGGCTGGACCGTCCTCTGCCTGGGTAATGGAGCTCAAGGAACTGCACCAAAACCCTCTCTGGAGCCTGTTGACCCATTTCATCAGTAAGTCCTATCCACATGTGGATTTACTGTTACCAAGGAAATGTAGGACAGAGTTGTCATTCTCTGTGGTTATAAAATGCAATCTGGCCATAGGTGGTTTCTCAAATCCTGCCCAGAAAGCATCTTGATTGGTGATGGCAAACCTGCCTATGACTTCCCTCTGAAGTTTGGTAAGTAAATTTTGTGTGAAATAATTGAAATGAAAATGAAATAATTTGTCAGACACAAGAAACAGTCTGGAGACTCAGAGATGGCTTACACTGGACACTTAACTGGACGTCCACCACGGATGTTCTGTGAGATGAGGTTGAGCCAGGTCCCCTAGAACATCTGAGTTTCCCCCTCGTAAACCATCATCCTAGTAATATTGGGCACTACCAGTAATACTTCATTGGAAAATCCTGCACAAATGTGACCTTTCACATCATGTAAACATAGCTATGCATTTAGACAATGCTGATGCTGTCTGTGTTCGTGTTCTAACAACAAAATTAAAATCATGAAAGAATTATGAAAGGCACCACAGATTCACTCCCAGACCCAGGTCAAGGCCCAGGGGTCCAATCACCTCTTTACCTTACAGACGAAGTACAGGGATATGGCCTGAGAAAGTTAAAACAGATGAAATTCCTGATCAGATATCAATGAAGAGGAGACATATGTTGGTAACAGTGTTGATCTTTGCAGCTAGTTGAGATTTAGTAACAGTCTTTACAGGAAATTGCCTAGTTTATCAGACAGTTTGGTATGACCTGTACAACATGGAATATTTAGTTTGATCATGAAGCTACACTAAGATCCCTCACATGTTGTCAGATTAGTGCGGGCAATTTGTCCTTGTGTATAAAACAAAGGGAGATGTTACTATAAATTTAATCCAGAAGGCTCTTGGACCTTTATTATTCACTAGTAATTGTCCAAAGGGGAAGAAAACAGAAAGGCAAAACAATATATGAGTGGAGAGAGATATTTAGGGAATCTACTGCTACACTAATGCAAATTAGGATACCAGTGTTACCAGTACTGCAACACAGAAACCCTGCTGGCTCCTTAAATTTACCTCAAGTAGACCTGTACTGTATCTCCTCCTTTTATTTTGAATCTCTGATTTCTCACCCCTGCCATTTCAGTCCATCTAGTTTTATTAATAAGGATATTTTTAGAATTCATCATTCTTGCCTTGGCCATGGAAAATAACAAAGTTGACAAATATTTTTTGTCATATTTTTCATGACTAAGTACAACTGTGGTAAATCATCATCTGTAAAGATAGAGTATTTTTACAGCTCAGAGTAGTATCACTGTCCTGTTCATGAATACGTTAGAATAGAAATACTCCATATAAGTTCAAGTTAAATAGGTTATATCTAATTCTTTTTTTCCTTTATGCCTCATCTTTCTCTGCTCTTCTCAGCCAGAGGGGCGTGTGTGGCCACAGCCAAGTATGATGCTGACAGCCCAGATGAGCTGAGCATGGCAATGGGGGATCGCATCATCATACTCGGACTACTAGTGTCTTGTTTTGATTGGTTCATGGGCTTGAAGGAGGTAACTGGAGAAGTGGGTCTTGTCAGGACTAAACTGGTGAAACCCTTCACTGACGTTTACCTGTGAGTTTATCACTACCATTTACTATGTTACTGGTTTTACAAAGTAGACTCTAAGGGAATGTTTCAATGTCCCACTAAAAAATTCCCTCCCTAAAAATAGCTATATTGCCATGTAAAATGCATTGTTGAACATTTATGTGTGTATAATTACTGTTTGAGTTAGATTTGTTCAATCCTTAACTGCTATATGTTGTTCTGTCGCTCTTCTAGCTCAACAGATATTGTTTTGGAAGGAGAGGGAGATTTGTTGTGCAGTCTTCAAGAGGATCAAGTAGTTGAGGACTTAACTGCCTTGTTGAAAAAGAAATCTCTAAATGATACAGGCCATAACTACAAACTAGGTAAGACTTATAGGCTACAAAGTTTATAGATCATAAAAGATCAATGAAAGAAATTGTTTTAGCCTCTTGCAAGCACAAGAGGACATAGACAAATGGATCATCTGAACCAACTACCCCCCCAAAAAACAGCTCTAATCTTTGCATCCTCTGATTCTTGTATTTACTCGAACTTGCACAGAAATGATGTTGCTATTAACTGCTGACCTACATTGCTTCTGCACTCCTGGTTGCACCAATACAAACAGGAAAATGTGCGTGAATATTGGAAGTTCTTGAGGAAACAGTTTATTGACCACAATAATCAATTGAAAAACTGTCTCACATTTTTCACCATAGAAGTTTTGCAGTGAATCTTTCTTGTAAACAAACCTAGGCCTGGGCAATATGGACTAAAAATAAAATGTCTGAAATTTTTTCACAAAAAATTTGATTTACAATTTTTTTCAGATTTTTTTTCCTTTGGGTAAATGATTCCACCACAGTAGGCTGTTTTTGAGTGGGATTTTGTTGGTTATAGCGATCCTGTTCCCTTCGCAAAGAGCGGCATTTCTCCCACTAGGCTGGATACCTCTGATTTAGATGCTGAAATAAGTTCATTTGTGCTGCTGCCTTTTGTTGCAACGGGCTTCAGACAAACTTTGCAGTGTGCAGTCACTTGTTCAGCATCTGTCGCCGAAAACCCAAACCAGTTTCAAACCACTGACGATACTACTCCTTACTTAGAAACAAACTCCTCTCTCTCGTTAGCCATGTTGCTGCTATGCATGCGCAGGAAACAAGGGGGAGGTGTGACGGGGAAAGCTATAAAAACTCCTGTGGGACAAAAATTGTGCCATAGCAAGAGGAGTAAAAACTTGAATTTTTATTTTTTAAATTTTCTGCAACAAAAAAACTCAAATTAATCGCTAAAATAGATCAATCGGTCAGGCCTATATAAACCTAAAGACTGCATTCAACAACTAAGTGAGTGTGTCAGTGACTCGCGCAGAACTATTCTAGAGTTCTGATGTTTTCTAATGCATTTTCTTCAATCCCAGATATTATTAACTGTCCAGACTCTGAAGATAGAATGCCAAGTAAGTCCTGCTGCCTCGTTTTAACATATCTGTACAAGGTCAAAGCCAAAAACCTCATTTCGGTATCTCCTGTGTCTTTTACAGACAGTTCTACAAGTAAAGTAGATACTCATCAGTCTGATTTGAAGAAAAATATCCAGAGGATTCTTGACCAAGGGCAGAATATATCTTCAGACTTGACCGCTGTGAGGAATGGGATTCTTGAGTACTTCAGTGGACCTGCTGAGCCCCACCACGCCAGTTCTCTCTGTTTCACTGTTCAGCCAGTAGTAGAAGGACAGGACAACACAGACAACTTCATTTTGCTCCTGACATTTTTGGAAGGACAAGATTACAGAGAAGAGTATGGCATCCTCTATGGACTGACTCCTGATCTGATCTCCTCTACCTTCTGTGGCCAAGCTGATGAGGATGAGCTCAGTGCTTTTCTAAGTGCCGCTAGGGAAACCGCCAGGAAGAGGCGGCTCTTTTGGTCACAAGCTCGTCTGTGCTTCCTGTTGGGTAAACTCTGTGCTGGGAGGTCCAAGTTCAGCCAGGCCCGGGTTTACTTTGAGGAGGCCCTCACTGTGCCACGTGAAGGTTTTACAGACCTCAAGCTGTTGGCCAGCATCTATTCCAACCTGGCTGCCATATATCTTCTACAGAAAAATACAGAGAGCTTCTTTAATTCGATGGAGAGGCTTGTTGCCTTGTTGATGGGGACTCCATACTGCCTGGAGTGTTTAAAGGACAACACTGTACTCAAATACATCCTCAAGAAAGCTATTCTGTCTCACAACAAAATGGCGGAGGCCCGGGCTTGTTATCTTCTGGCAAAACACCATTGGAAACTTGCAGAGGCCACCCAGGTTGTTCCATATCTTGAAAGACTTCTAGCTCTTTGTGCTGCATCCGAGACAATCTGGAGCATCTCTCCAAGCCAAGGATACCTGAACCTGGGAAGGCTCTATAGTGAAGCATGCCTTCCCCACCTCAGTGTCAGCTCCGCTAGGAAAGCCTCTCTTTATCCCTCAGTGACACTGAGCCACTGCCTCAGCAGCATGGTCTTAGTCATGGACAATGTCCAAAGGTTATATGGCTTCATAGAACAGGAGGCATCTCTGCCAGTTCCTGTGATACCATATTTACACCGATGTCTGTCTTTGACGAAGGACCAAGAAGGGCACAGTTACCATGCGTTGACCCATCAGCTTACTATATGTCTCTGCCAGCTGTTTTGTGAGAACAACATGGTTGATCAAGCCATCCACTACATGCACTCGCTTATCAACAATAATCCCCCTTCACAACAGCCTCTTGACTCTGCCATGGATTTCAAAAGCACCCTCATCTGGCTGGCATGGCTTCATGTTGAAAACAAGGAGCCAGATGTTGCTCTAGATATCATGGACTCGGTCCTCGCTGCCATACCTGAGCACTGCTCCACCACACATGAAGGTCTTTTGCTTTAGAGGCTTTATGCAGTTACATCTTCATCATCAAGAAGATAGAAATCAGGGTCTTTTGTCATGGGTTTGCCCATCATAATACAAGACTTTTAAGGTCTTAATTAAGGTAGCGACCAGGACTTTTTTACTGGTTATATAGGTTATGTTTTTCTGGTTATGGATGTCAATTTAATACTGATGCCTTTATATGACCAGCACTGGATAGCCAGGACATTATCAAGTGGATTCACTATGACTTATGTACTTTAGACAGTCACAAATAAGATATATAATCAAGTGTCCTTGTCCAGCCCAGAAGATTAAGATCTTAAGAACAGATATGGTGGTGCTCAGAAGAAAGAGTCTTTATCATGCTGCTGCTGTTTTTGGCCAGAGGAGTCACCAAAGTCAGCACTGCAGTCATAGTTGCTCTTTGTTGCATAATTGCTCTAGAAATTACAGAGCTCATACAGTTGCTGCTTGACACAGGGTTCAGGTTCATTCAGTTTGGATGTCGCCTCAAAAGAAGTAGTCTGGGCTGGCATTAGGCCTGTCATGATAAGTGTATTTTTATTATCACAACACAATCTTTTGCCACTGTTATAATGAGAATATAACTATGCAAGAGCACACTTTATCTAAACACTTGAACTGCACGGTCCATTCAATAGATATTTACGGTTTCTGTCTTACCTTTTACCTCTGACTGGCACGTCTTAGAAGTCTCTCAATACACTTGTAAGTCCATTCATTTCTGATGGAAGCAGTGGATCTGACATCATAGCTTTATCCAGGAGTGAAGAAGAAGCCACTGTGGATGGTTTTATCCACTGGGTATTTGTTGGCCCTACTTTTCTGTTAGAAACTCTGGTCAGGATTGAGGCTTTTGGCTACGTGTAGGACAGAACACAATTTATAAATTATTTGGTGCTAATCAAGTTAGAAATTCTATCACCAAATGAGCTAATTTATCAACTTAAACTCAGAAGCCATTGTAACTTTCAAAGGTGAGTTCGTAGATTTATTCACATATAGGCTTTTCTTGGGGTGGGAGAGTCTGTAAGTGTCCCTCTTTGAGTTCATCAAAGTCAGGAAGTTGTTGAAAAGAGAACTTAAAAATATAAAATTTAATGTCCTTTATTTGCTACCAATACCAAAGGACTTTTGGGATTTACCTGACCCAAGATGTAAAAATAACTCCACGGTTCCAGTTAAAACTATTTAGAATGTGAGTAAATGCCTCTCCATACTGATTACAGAGTTCAATGTCATTCTAAGGTGTGGTCCTCAACATGCGTGGTGTGGCTCTGCGGTGCATGGGTGACCTGCGGAGGGCAGCAGAGAGTTACCAAGCAGCTGCTGATATTTGCCAAGAATATGAAGACATGTCAAACTGGGCTGTAGTTCAGGCTAACCTAGGTAAACATTAAGGAAAAGAACACTATTTTTTACCATGTATGACTGGGCTCAAACTTCTTCCTTCTCCTGAAGGGCTGCTGTGTCTGAGAGCTGGAGCCACAGCACTAGCCCAGCGACACCTGATTGCATCAGTGCAGCAGTTCTCTAACCTAGGGGAAGAAGGCCACAATTCCAACTTCATCATGGTACTTCTGGAGCTAGGACAGCAATACATGAAGCAGCAGCAGCTGGAATATGGCAGAGGATGTTTCGAGTGGGCTCTGCTGCTGGCCATCTACTCCAACCTAACACAGTGTAATCATACACTTCACATTTGTTCTCTTTTGTGTTGTGTGAACATTGTTTTATTTAAAATTGTTTAAAATGACCAGAATAATTAAAAAAAAAAGAAAAAAGCAGATGAGAATCTTAAGACAGTATACTGTACAGTACAGGTACATTGGAATTATTGTGTGTTTCCCTGAGTCAGCTTTGAAACATAAACAAAAAGTGCAAAGTATAGTTCACATCCACAAATACAATAAAAGATAATTGTTAAATCACATGGTTTTGATCTCACAATCACAACACTCGCATGTTCATGTCACAGTTTGATATTGTGGTCACCTTGCATAGGAATTCTAAAATTAAAATCGCTAATATGTGCTACTGTAAGGAAAACAGTAACTATTGCTATCATAGACCTCACTTTCTTTACCCAATGCTGGCAGGAGCGAAAGTGTTAGAAGAAATCAATAATCAATGTCAGTTTCCTTTTAAAGATATTTGTCTGGATAGTGTTCCAAGGCATGTTTTGTGTTTATCCATTAGAATTGTTTAATTATTCTGTCATGGATGATAGAGATCTTCCCTAACTAAAATACATTCACATCATATAACAGTATTGAAAATTCATCCAACCCATATTCTTCTTAAGACATTTCTGAGTCTGGGCAATGTATCAACCTAGTAAGCTTAGTATAAAATGGGAATGATGTGGAATTATTTAGACTCTGGATCATTGGCAGGCCAGCTGAGTGCCACCAGATGTCTTTGCCAGCTTTATGGATGTGAGAGTCTTGACCAGGCACAGTGTCTCATCTACCGCCAGTACCAGATCCAGCTGCTCCAGCGTTCAGGGGACAGAGAACAGGAAGGTGACACCCTGGAAACTGTCAGCCAGCTCTACCTAACTCTAGCCACACACAGGTGTGTCCAAATTTTGATTTAAAGATCAGAGGGGCTGCTCAAGTCCACTGAAATGTGTCCATGTGTGCAGTAATGTATCTACACCAAATATTGTTGGACACTGTTTGATTTCTCAATTTTGAAATATGGTTTAGATTAATAAGTGAAAGATGTGATGTTTTCTGTTTTTTGTTTCATTTCTGTCTATCCAATCACTGATTTAAAAATATCCATATGATACTTTAAATAAATTGGCTGTAAAGGAGGATTTTGTAGGTTTAAGTCATCAATGAAGCCTTATGCAGAAATGCACACAGTGAGTGGAGATGCTCTTTTCGTTTCTGCTGCAGGTGATCACTGCAAATGTTTACTACATATGATTATAAAATTGTTACATGTTTTAATTTTCAACATGTTAGACTCATGGTAAACTTTGATAATTGAAAACTGAAATGATATGTTTGATATCTAGAATTAAGATACCTGTCAGTCATAGAGATGACAATCATTTCTTTCAGTAATATCTGTGGATAAATATGAGAAACCAGGAGGATGAGCTCGTGCAAATACATTCAGTGTGACACCATTTTCATTCATTCATATGACTGAAAGCTTTTATTTCATGTTCAACCTCGGTATTGAAGTTATATTTTTCCCACAAACAAGGCAAAGTATCTAAGGAGCATGTTCTGAAGAACATTGTAGTTTTGCATTTAGGTCAAGTAGAATTTGATGGGAATAGGAATACTCCAAACAGAAACATTTAGAATTTACATGTGTCTTAGATCATGTGGAAAATCTGCCTGAAGGACTAAGTATTCAGGGTCTAAAAGTTTTCTGTCATGTGGTATCAGTCCAACATGGAGCCATGACATCTCTGTATACTTTCAGGGCATATCGAGCAGCTTTGGATCACACCAAGAGCAGTCTGGGTATCTTCATTGACCTGGGCTTCAGGGAGAAGGAGGCATATGGCTGGCTGCAGGCTGGAAAAATCTACCACCTGCTTGGCCAGACAGAGCTGGTGGATCTCTACCTGCAGGTCTGATAATTCTGTAGTGTAACATCACTCATATCTGACAGCTTCATCGTCAACAGTTGAGCATGGTATACTCTCATAAAAGCTTGTACTAACTTTCCTTTGGAAGATGCCTATGTAACATTTCACTGTGGTGTGTTTTAAAGTTGTTTTCAATTTTACTTGGAATTAAATTCATGACAATTTTGTTCACAATAACCAAACATCAAAAAACATGTTACTTTGGTTAACAGACATTTTTCCCAAAATAAATGTACCCTTATGAAAAGCAGCTGTACGCTGCCTTGAGCTCTGTGGCTCTGACCCAAAACTCCTGCTGTAACCAGGTAGTTAGGGCAAGGATTCTCAAGATGTAGGGCGAGTGCAATGAAGTGATAACTGGACCATGCTCTCTCTCAAAATTGGGCTTTGTTACTTGCGAAATAATGGAGAGTTGTCCCTCTCCATGAATCCAGTATGAGTTTCCAGAATTCACAACTTTATCTTTGTCTGACCCAAGATATTTTTTGCTCCAGTCTCTTTAGAGACCTCTATTTAAACTCAACACAGGACTTTATATTTGCACTAATTCTGTGGCGTCCTCTCATGGCAGTTGTGTTTGTCATGTCATTATCAGGTAGCTCAGGAAGTGGCTCTTAACACAGGAGACACCTGCTTCGTCCTGAAGCTCCTGGAAGCTGCAGGAGACATTTTTTTTAATAGTTGCCAGGGCCGGGAGAAAGCCATCACCTTATACAGGGTGAGTACAGATTCATCTTAACATGTTAGATAAGCAGAGGTCATGAGTCCAGGGCCTCATAACTGCAAAGTCTCAATGTTAACTTGACTCTGATGCAAATCACTCACCTTCTTTTTATAGTTTTGATGTCTTTGTGTTATTTAGGTTGTCATGCTGCACTAAGCTCAATACCAGTAATAAAACCTATCTATCTGTGTGCAGGATCAAGCTTTACCCATCGCTGTGACGAGTGGCAGTGTGCGGACCAGACTCAGGTTGTCTAACAAACTGACTGAACTGATGCTGAGTCTCAAACTCTACCAGGAAGCTGTGGAGTTTGCTCAGACTGTTGTAGACATCAGTATCTCTCTAGGTAGGAAGCATATCAGTTTTATGAAACTTCACACTTCACAGTGAGCCTCCACCCCTCAACCACTCTCCAATTATTCATCATAGATAAACAATATTAGGTCTTTCTTTCTCTTAGTTGAGCAGCTGGTTCTGTCATGAATCATCATATGTTACTGTCTGCTGTTGTTGTCTTATCCGCTCTTTCCAACTCTGATGACAACTTTGAGGGTCCTGCTAATTGAATCAACTGACAGAGACACAATCCCTATTCTGGTCAAGAAACCATTATCAGTAGACAGTAAGTGAGAGAACATGCCGCTACTTTAAAGAAGTATTTAGAAAAGGTGGTCTTTGCCTGAACTAAGCGGTCTTTGCTTTCAGAAGTTGCAATATCTTTGAGATTGATGCCCTGACATAACTTCTGTTAATAGAGAGCAAACTGACTTGACTGTGAATCCCAGTTCCTAACCATTCCTGGATTCCTAACCATTTACCTAAAAAAAAAAGAGCAGTGTCCTACTTTTTAAACATACTAACTTTGAGGGAAAGCTTCATTTGGTCTCTTCTAGTCTCTCAAGCAGACTGAAACCAATCTCTGTTTCTGGACTCTGTGTTGCTCCGAGAGCTGAGATCCCCACTTGTTAGCTTAGCACAATATATGGTAGTGGCTGAGAAGTGTGGCAGTGTTCATTAGAGACTTGTATTAACAATAGTTTAAGATTCATCAGTGAAACCACATAAGTTTCAATGAATGTGTGTTTACATACAGGTGATTGCCTAAATGAACGAGTGGCCTACCACCGCATGGCGTCTCTGTACCACTGTCTGCACCAGTACGAACTGGCTGAACACTACTACTTGAAGACCTTGACACTCTGTCCAACACCTCTGCAGTTTGATGAGGAAGCACTCTACTATGCCAGGGTTTACCAGACACTGGGAGACATCATTTTCAATGATCTGAAGGTAAGGGTTGTGATTAAAATTCATATAAAGGTAAAGGCTATTCAGATAAAAGAAATGGGACTCATGTTTAAGTAACTGTGACTCTGGAACTATGGAATTTTCTATCATTACATGGTGTGTTACTGTATCTTTCAACAAGGTTCAACAGTATTTGCTTCCAGCACAAAGATGTGACTAAACAGCAGCTTTTTGACAATGTCTCCAGGACCCATTTGACGCTGCAGGCTACTACCACCTTGCACTGGCAGCAGCCATGGATGTGGGTAACAAGAAGACACAGCTGCACCTGTGCACCCGTCTTGCTACCATCTACCACAACTTCCTAAAGGACCGAGAACTCTCTCTGTTTTTCTACAAGAAGGCAAGAGATCTTGCTGCAGAACTCAACATGAGGAGGAACAATATCTCATCATAGAGATCAATCCACAGGGACCACAGGAAAATAGGATAGACCTTATTACAAGTACAATTAAACTTACTAGATGAATGAAAATTACCACTTTCAGCAAAAAAACAGACAAATCAACAAAATCAAAAGTTGTTATCACATATTCTACTGTTGGGAATGTTACACAATAGGAAAAGTTTACTTAGAGAAAGTGGATTAAACTTCATTGTCTACTTGTCTCAACTCACTGAAAGTGAATACATTCAGCAATAAATATAATTTGGCAAAAAAGAAAAGAAGTCTTTAATAAAGGTGATAATAGACCCTCAGTTGTCACCTGCCACTATCTTTTTGTGACAAACAATAACAGACAAGTGACAAACAATAACAGAACAAATTATGGAAGCTTGATGATGCCCCCTCTCCAGAAAGATTGGGTCCAGACCACCAAGTGGGTTTCAGATTTTATTTTGGTTACCAAATAAGCCGCATGAGGCAGCTTGCTGATTTGAATTCAGAAAACCAACAGATTCTGCAGACAGCCATGAGAAGTTGATGCTCAGGGTGAACAAATACTTTGGATGGTATAAAAACATTTTACGATGAGACTTCTCTGTGGACAAGTAGAAGCAAGGCCCAGTTAGCATCATATGAGGGAAAAATCTGATTTCCATCCATTTTCTTCCACTTATCCTGTTAAGGGTTGCAGGGGGGCTGGAGTCCATCCCAGCGGCTTTTGGGTGAGACGCGGAGTACATCCTGGACAGGTCACCAGTCCATCGCAGGGCCAGAGCATATAGACAAACAACCATTCACAATCACAGCCACTCCTACGGTCAATTTGGAGTATTCAATTAGCCTAGTTCTCATTTGCATGTCTTTGGACTGTGGGAGGAAGCCAGAGTACCAGAGAGAACCCACACAGGCACAGGGAGAACATGCAAACTCCACACAGAAAGATCCCGTGCCCAAGCCGGGACTCTAAACCAGAACCTGCTTGCTGTGAGCTGACAGTGCTAAACACTGCAGATACCGTGCCACCCAATATCTGATTTATGATGCACAAATGCAGTAGTAGAAGTAGTAGATACTCTTATACTGGGCAAGAAAAGCTTTGCCTTATTTTAGAAGCCTGCCACTCTACCAGTGACTTAGAATTTAAAGTCTTAATGTCTCTCTTAAAGTCTAAAATCTCCTCAAGGAAACTTAAACTGTCGAGTTAAACAGCACTTAAGAGATGCTATGACCTGGTTGACTGAGAATCTTCATCAGCACCAAATAAATGTGACTTTTGGGTTTTCAGCCCTGCAGGAGGATCAGAAATGTTGAAGCAACAACTAAATGGTGAGGGGAATTTCACTGCAAAGTTTAATTCAGTAGGGGGAGTTAAACCTCACATGCGTCAGATGTCGCAGGTATGCTCCTCCGGAGCAAACAAAGCAATTAAAGAAAGCAATCAAACAATTCATTTAAATAAGCTAAAATACTAATTAAACCTCATCAACGCCATGGAGGAACAACTGAAAACCATATCAAGCAGCATCGCAGAAATGAGAAAGTCGCTTGAGAATCTAACGAGATGTTGCAGCTATCCAAGTACAGCAGCAAACAATTCTGTTGTTGGTGGAGGATGTGAAGATTGTAAAGGAACAGAACAAACAGAAAGACGAGAAAATCAAGATGGAGAACAGCATCAAAGATGCTGAAAATAAGATCGAGAATCTTGAGCAGTACTCAAGAAAGAAAGATGTTATAATATCAGGACTTGAAATAAAAACAAAATCATTCATCATGTATCAACGTGGTTTACGCAAGAAAAAGTTGCGTACGCAAGAACAGATGCTGTATCAACGCGAAAAGTTCGTTGATTCTTGCGCTGTTTCATGCCAACTCTGGAGGTGCCATTGAAGTTGGCGGAAAGCCTATTCTTGCGTTAACTGCACTTTGGTCCGTTGGCGACACCTTGTGGCGGTGTTTCGTAACTGACATTATTTGGTAACCACACATACATCGGGGGCTTGCAGTGGTTAGCACTGTGGCCTCACAGCAAGAAGGTTCTGGGTTCGAGTCCCGGCTGGGGCACGGGATCTTTCTGTGCAGAATTTGCATGTTCTCCCCATGCCTGTGTGGGTTCTCTCTGGTACTCTGACTTCCTCCCACCATCCAAAGACATTCAATTGGGGACTAGGCTGATTGGACACTCTAAATTGACCGTAGGCATGAATGTGAGTGTGAATGGTCGTTTGTCTCTCTATGTTGGCCCTGCGATGGACTGGCGACCTGTCCAGGGTGAACCCCGCCTCTTGCCCGTTGACGCTGAGATAGGCTCCAACCCCCCCGCGACCCTTAATGTAGGAATAAGTGGAAGACAATGGATGGATGGATGGATGGACATACATCGGGCACAAAAAAGCCTTCCAGCATGGATGGCGGCGACAATCCTCCCCACAGAGATGCTGCCCATGACTGCCGCCACCCTCTGCTCAAATTCCGTCAGGTGCCCCTCTCCCTGATCCCCACCTGTCTGGCCCGCCCTCCTCCGGAGGGCAGCTGTACACCGCTTGACCTCCACCTTGAGGTCCTGTTACTGCCATATTCCATATTGTTATTTAAATTTAGATTTAAGCCAATTGAGAATTGTAGTTATTGCATTTAGTGATTGCGCAGTGTTGAATTTAGTCATACGTTTAGTTTGCATTGTTTGGGAAGTTAGAATTGCAGACATGCATTAAAAATAGAGATAGAAATCTTTCAGAGCGCTAGCAGTGGTGCAAGGTGATGACATAGTGATGCTTGCACAGGTTTAGTGAGGAAAACTGTGCTTTGTATCACTTTGATCGTTCAGTAAAGGACGGAGCGAACACTCTTCTACCATCGTCATAAAACTTCAAACACGTAGCGACTCGTCATTCCATCATTAGAAATTCGGGACATTTCCCGAACGGCCGAACCCTCCCCGGGCTGGATGGGCCGTCGGATGGGTTTATTTTTGTTTTTTTGTAATGCCTATATAATTTCCAGCTAGCTTGGTAGCACTAGCAGCCTACATAATTTCACAAAGCAAGCAAGCAACAAGCAACATGTGTAGCTGCACCTGGCTGGCCAGCCTGTCACTCACTCTCTCTCACACACACAGACCAGGCCTGTAACTACCATTGAGGACACCGAGGTCATATCCTTGGTATTTTTTTACCACGTTTTTTTTTAACTCAGAAATGTTAAATAAATTTATGATAAAATCCTTCTGACTTTGATTGATTGGTGGAAAATTCAGCAGCTATTCTCATTTGTTTATTCTGAAAATAAAGTCCACATAAGACAATCTTTTTTATCATCACCATTTTAAAACGTAGCTGTACTATCCGACACTTGAAACATCGTATCATATGACGCAGCCTCGCGAAAGTCAGCGAAGCACCGCAGGATATAGCCTGCGTTCTCGTCAAACTCCGCGCAGTCAGTTTTTTTGCCGGGATGGAATTTGAAAATGGAAGCAAGATGAAGAAGTCTACTCTAAAACAAACAAAACTCAGCTTGGAAAGCCAACAGGCCAGGGGAAAAGAAAGAGAGATAGAGGTGAGTTGCTTTCGCTCGTGAGACAGTATTTGGTTTTCCCTGTGTTCCCTGTGTTTCCCCTGTAGCAATGTCACTCGCCTCTACGGGTGCCTCACTGTTCATACTATGTCCTTGCATGGCAGCTAGGGATGCTTGATCAATGATCATTATCATCAGTGTAGTTTTTAATTAGCATTTCAAGCAACAGTTGTTCAAGCAACAACTGGCTCGAGAGGATTTCGTTTTCCAGTCATCACAAAAATGCTTGGAGAGTAGGTTGAGGATTTTTCATCTCTCTCGATATTTGATTTTGGCGCATTTCAGATTCTAAAAAGGCTGGAGAGAATTCGCAACCTGACGTTTATGACGTTGTTACACACACACACACACACACACACACACACACACACACACACACACACACACACACACAAATAATCGACTTTTGCGATCACTCCGTTTTGGAATTGTTAAAATAAACATGTTCACCTCTTTGATGGGCTTGTGATTTGAACTCTGTTTATTCACATTTCCAAAATGTATGAAAAGTAACCAAATTATGATGTTTTTTTGTCAAATAAGATGTATCGCAATATTTGACCTCGGTATTTGAAAAATCCTGGGTACGGCCCTCACTGGTACCTCAGTTTCCGTGATCAGTCAGGGCACTTTCAACAAGTTGTGGAGTTCAAAAGCTTCACCTGAACTTAAGGAGCCCAAAATAAAACTGAGAACATATACTGGTGAGTGTTTTCCACTGGTTGGGGCTGTAGATGTGAACATTGAGTATCAGGGGCAGATGGCTAAAGCGACACTGCTGGTGGTTGAGGGGGAGGGGCCTAGTTTATTGGGTCGGGACCTCCTACAAAAAAGTACGTCTGAATTGGGGAGACATTTTGGGAGGAAGTCAAAAGCGTCACAGTAGTACAAGACATTCTACCCAAATATGCAGATGTTTTTAAAGATGAGCTGGGCACCCTCAAAGGCACATCAGTGAAACTGTGTGTGGACCCCAAAGCACAGCCACTGTTCTTCAAGCCACGCAGAGTGCCATATGCCATGAGAGCTAAGGTGGAGGCTGAGTTAGAGAGGCTGCAGCAGGCTGGAGTGGTTGAACCTGTTGAGTTCTCTGACTGTGCGGTTCCAATTGTACCAGTGATAAAGGAAGATGGCCAAGTACGCATATGTGGAGACTACAAATTGACAATTACTCAGGTCTCACAGCTTGACACCTACCCCCTGCCTCGGGTAGAGGACCTGTTTACCATGCTAGCAGGAGGGAAAACATTCACAAAGCTTGATATGAGTCATGCGTACCAACAGCTGTTGCTGGATGAAGACTCAAAACAATATGTAACAATCAACACACACAAGGGTCTTCTTTTTTTTTCTTTTTTTTTAAACCTGTCCTGTTCAGTAGCTGAGGCAAGCAGCATCAATGTTCCTAGTGCCTTGTTGTACTGAAGCAGTTTCATTCTGCAGAGGAGGAATCTGATAAACTCCTCCTATCGCCATTTATGTTTAATTTTATTAGGAATGGTATTGGTTCATTGATGAAGCTACCGGACTGAGGCTCAGGAGTGGACAGGAAGAGAGAACAGGGACAGGACAGCGAAGGCCAGGGGGAGGGGGGAGACAAAAACAACAACAGCAATAGCAGAAAGCAACAACAACAATAAAAAACAAACAAACAAAGAAAAAGTAACAACAACAAAAGAAAAAGAAAAAAAAAACATTGGTTGCAGAATTTCCGGTGCAGGCTTACCATTTGGTTTAATATAATTTTAAGATAAATGTCTTGAGTGTGTGATTATGGGTCAGTTGTGCGCTCCATGCGTGTATGTGTGTATACGTGTGTGTATGTGTATGTGTGTGTGCTACGGTTTGTCTTGGATGCTGTGCAGAGCTGGCTGTAGCTGATGTGGGGGGCCAGGACATTGCACCCCCAGTCCAGGATAGCAGGCAGGTCAGGACCAGGTAACCAGAGCACCCAGAAACCCCCAGGACACTGGGAGCCCCAGGACACGGGGAGCCCCAGGCCAGCCAACCGCCACGCCGGGAAGAGGACCACCCCCCCCAAAGTGCAGGTGCAGTGCGAGGGCAGGGAGGGCCCAGGCCCCCAGTGCACAGCGGAACCCCCAGCCAGCAGCCCGTGGTCAGGGCCCCCAGTTCGATCAGCTTCAAGGAGGTCAGCCCCCATCCCTCAGACGTCCCCCAGCATCCTCCCTTTGTCCGGAGTGGCGGCAGTCCAGGACACCGCGCCAGGGCCCAGCCTGCCCGAGGATGGGCCGAGGCTAGCAAACCCCTCCCAAATGTGGGTGCGACCCCCCCGGGAGAGCCGTAGGGCCCCAGGCCAGCAAGTCCCAGGCGGCAAGCAATCCACCTCTCCCTCACTCTCCAGCCCCTACCTCCCTCCCTCCCGACCCCCCCGACCCCCCTCCCTCTCCAACCCCACCTAACCTTCCTTCCCCGCCCTCCTCCCATCATCCGGGGGCAAATATGCCCCAGCCGCCACGGCAGGCCCCAGCACGCCCCGCCGGTTCCCAAGGACCGGGCGACCACAGCGCCCCCACCGCAGGACCCCACCGGGGGACCGGCGCGAATCCCGGCACCAGAGCCCAGGGCCCCTGACCCCCCCATGCCGGGTGGATGCCCCGACCCAGCCCAAGGACCCCCAACCCCCAATCCCACAGGGTGCCACCATGATAGGGGAAGCCGCCCCCACGCCCCCCACACCGTCCCTCAAAAGGCGAGACCCAAAGCCACCCCAGAAGGCAGTAACCCCAGGCCCACCAGCCCAGCGAGCCACCGGAAACCCAAGGCAGCCAGCATCCATAGCCACCCGCCCCGGGGCCAGAGCCACGAAGCCCAGCCCCCCCCCCCCCCCCCCATCAAAACTATGTGATGGATTTAATTATCGGGGACCAGATTTGTTCGAACTCTGATGATCGACTTTCCTCCCAAGCAGACATTCTCTCCATGGAAATGTAGTCTAATAAAAGGTTTCTATATTGAGTAATGCTTAGGTTGTTCTTGGATTTCCAATTAATCAGGATGGCCTTCTTTGCGATGCTTAGAGCAGTGAGGAGCATGCAGGATTTGTTTACTTCCATATTAACATTAGGGAGGTCACCTAGCAGACAAAGTGAGGGGGAGATGGGGTACCCTAACCACCCTGACAGGTCTTTACAAACCCTCTGCCAAAAATTTTTAACAGGTGTACAAAGCCATATAGCATGCAGATAGTCTGGTGAGCCAGTCGCACAATATGGACAAATGTTTGTTTGTTGTGAGGCCCTTCTGGAACATCCTTTGTCCTGTGTCGTGTGTTCTGTGGAGAACCTTGTAATTTATTAATTGTAGGTTACCACTGCGAATCATTCTAAATGTGTTGGAGCAGATTTGTATCCAAAAGTTAGGGTGTGGGTTGATCGACAGATCTTTCTCCCATTTGGATGAAGGAATAGAGATTATAAGTTCTGTTGTTGAAACTATTGAGTTAATTTTAGACAGTAGCTTAGGGGGTGAAATTTGTAAAAAATCTGTTATTCTTGGTGGAAGCTCTAAGTCTAACTGGGTAAGGTCAAACCGTGCCTGTATTATAGATTTGAGCTGAAGATATTCCAGAAATTTGTTTTTGTTAATACCATAATTTGCTGTAATTTGGTTAAATTCTATGAATTCTTTGTCTTGGAAGATATGCTTTAGATTTTTAATCCCTTTATTGGCCCATGCAGCAAAATGTATTGTTTTTTTTATTTTGCAGGATGTCAGGATTGTTCCAGATAGGTGTGAGCCTGCAAGGGGTGTTCGAGAGCCCATCGCTTTTGAGAAATTCCTACCAGGCTATGAGGGTGTTGCTGATGCTAATGTACTTAAAAGCAGCTGTGATGCTTGATAACAGGGCTGATAAAAGGGAGATCAGAGATTTGGATTTCTTTGCAGAATGTTTGTTCAATATCGCGTCATGCTTGGTGGCTTAGCTTTCCAGAGAAATTTTGAGATGTTAGAGTCAAGTGTTTTGAACCAAGTCCGGGGAGGTTGGGTCGGAACCATCGAGAAAACATGGTTGATTTTTGGCAAGATCATCATTTTCACTGTTGCTATTCTTCCCATAAGTGATATGGGTAGTGTGCGCCACCGGGTGAGGTCGTCTTCTATTTCTTTAATTAAGGCGGTATGATTTAGCCGTGTCAAGTCAGACAATTTGGCAGAGATGTTGATGCCCAGGTATTTAATGTTTTCTGGCCGTAGTGGTGCGGCGAGTGTATTCTGGAAACCTGAGTTGATGGGAAGAACAGTTGACTTGCTCCAATTAATTGAGTAGTCAGAAATGGTTGAGAATTTGTCAATGAGTGCTATCGTTTCAGGGAGAGATGATTGTGTATTCCGTAGGAAAAGTAATACATCATCAGCATAAAGGCTTATCTTATGGTTCACATTTGTAGTGTCAATTCCCTTGATGTTGTTGTTTTGCCGGACTGCAGCTGCGAGTGGCTCTATGAATATAGCAAAAAGGGAAGGGGAAAGCGGACAACCCTGTCTGGTTCCTCTTTGGAGAGAGAAGCTTGGAGAAGTTTGATCATTTGTTCTGACACAAGCACTGGGAGCACGTTAAAATGTTTTGATCCAGTTCACAAAGTTATCTCTGAACCCAAACTTTTGTAATGTGGTGAGGAGAAAGTTCCAATTTACCCTGTCGAATGCTTTTTCTGCATCTAGGGAGACAATTATGGCATCCTTGCTCTGATTGTTACAGTAGTCTTATCAGGTTGATAAGTCTACGTGTGTTGTTGGTAGAGTGCCGTCCTTTAATAAACCCGGTCTCGTCAGGATGTATTATGTGAGGTGTTACTTGTTCGAGCCTTCTAGCTAGCGCCTTGCTGATGACTTTAATATCTGCATTTATAAGTGATATTGGACGATAGATTGATGGAAGTGCTGGGTCTTTGTCTGGTTTAAGGAGAAGGCCAATAATCGCACGGTTCATGTCGAGTGGCATGGTCGAGGTTTCCTGTATTTCAGTGAACATTTTGTAGAATATTGGTGCAAGCTCAGGCCAGAACTCTTTGTAAAATTCTGCAGGAAAGCCATCTGGTCCCGGGGCTTTCTTGTTTGGCATATGTTTAAGGGCTTCTTGAAGTTCCTCAATAGAAATAGGTGACTCCAGAGCCATTATTTGGTCTTGATTTAATTTTGGCAAGTCAATTGTGCTTAGAAAGGTTTCAATGCAAGATTTGGATGGGTTAATCTCAGGTGAGTAAAGTTTTTTTATAGAATTCCCTAAAAATGTAATTGATTTCTTCTGGGTCACAGGTTGTTTCCCCATTGGAGTCCTTAATGGAGGATATTGTTGCTCTTTCTTTGTTCTGTTTTTGTTGGTTTGCTAAAAATCTGCTGGATTTATTGTTATGTTCAAAGTTCTCTAAGCGTAGTCTCTGCAGCTGAAATTGTGTTTTGATGTCGAGTAAATCATTTAGTTTTAGTTTTAATTCCCTTAGTTCTCTCAGTAGGTGTTCCTCTTGGGAGGCGGCATAAGTTGTCTCCAAGGCTTTAATTTTTTCATTTAATTCTGTTTCGAGAGCTTTCTCCTGTTTTTTCTTATATGAAGAGTAAGATATTATTTTGCCCCGCATGACTGCTTTTGCCGCCTGCCACAGCACACAAGCTGAGACATCAGCCTGGTCATTTATCTCACAGAATATTGTCCATTCCTCCTTAAAGAATTTAATAAAATTGGGGTCCTTGAGCAATGATGTATTAAATCTCCATTGTTTAGAAAGCGGTGTTCTAGTTTTTTTTGTGAGTGTCAGAGTGACTGGTGCGTGGTCGCTAATGACAATAGGGTGAATCTTGGTGTCAAAGACATCCTTCACAATTGAGTTACTAATTAAAAAGTGGTCCAAACGAGAGTAGGAGTGGTGCACTGGCAAATAGTAGGTGTATTCCTTAAGCGTGGGGTGGCGTGAGCGCCAAGCATCGCAAAGACCGAAATCACTCATGTACTGCTTTATTATATCGGATGATTGGCAACTGCGTTGACTAGCTGCTCTACTGATTCTGTCCACTTGAGGGTTGAATACCAGGTTGAAGTCCCCTCCTACTATGAGTGCTGAGTCTGAGTGGGCTGAAAGTGCAGTGAAGAAGCTGTGGAAGAAGGAGGGGTCATCAACATTTGGACCATATATACTGGCAATGCATACCTCAGTGTTGTGTGTGGATATGTTGACTATTACAAACCTACCTTCCGGGTCTACGATGGTGTTTTTACAAGTGAACTTGACGTTTTTGTGAATCAGAATGGCTACGCCTCTTTGCTTGGTGTTATAACTAGCTGTGTATGTGTGCGGGAACTGTGGGCTTAACACATGATTACCTGTTTTAGGTAGATGGGTTTCCTGTAATAGGACAATGTCTGCTTGTAAATTTTGTAGGTGTGTTAAAATTGTAAGCCGTTTTTCACGTGAGCCAATTCCACGTACATTCCAATTGACAAACCGTAGTTTGTTTGTATCTAAACTAATCTACTGAGTGTAAATTGTAACAAGTAGGTGAGTGAGAGAGAGAATGTGTACCTGTATCTTTGTGCACGCGTGTGTGTGTGGTGGCGCCAGAGAGGATGAGAGTGCATGTGTGTTGCAAATGTAACAATATTATATACCTGCACTACAAACCATATAAACATCACATTTAAAAATAACATGTAACACAAAACAACGACAGGAAAGACAAAGGGGAGACATAAATACACACATAAATACTCACATAAATACACACTCGTGAGTAAACTCGGCATGTAGCAGTCTACCACGTGCGTTTTTTTTGTTTTAGGCTTAACACAGTATTGAAAGAGAAAGAAGAAAAAAAACGAAAACAAAAAACAACAAATGAGAGAAACTGGTGTTACCTTAATCCATGACCTTAACCATGCTAATACCATTCTTGGCTGAATCCGGTGAGTTCCGGGTGGAGAGAGGACACGCGCTCTAGTAGAGCCAAGGGGTGATCTCTGGATCACGAAACAACTGGCCGTTAACATACAATTTATCAACCGTGATGACAACGCGGGATCCTCCGTCGATGAACCTCTTCCTGACAGGGAACAGGCGTTTGCGGCACTCCAGCATCTCCTTAGGGAATTGATCATTCACGCTGAAGTATGTTCCTCTCAGCTCCCTGCCCGGGCTCTTCACCAGCTCCTTCTGCTTGAAGTGTTCAAACTTCGCAACGATGGGTCTGGGCCGCCGGTTCTCTGGCCACTTCCCTCCAAGGCGATGCACCCGGTGGAAGGTGATGTTCTTCACTCCATCGGAAGTTTCAGCTGTTTGTGGAGGACGTCTTTGATGGACATCTCGGGGTCTTCCTCCGTCTGCTCAGGTATGCCGGAGAATACCAGGTTGTCCCGCATGCTCCTAGCTTGGATGTCGAGGATAGCCTCTTTCATCCGTTTGTTCTCTGCTGTAATCTCCGTCACCCCCTCGGTGAGTGTTTTAATGGAGGCTTTAAGGGCTTGATTTTCAGCGGCCAGTGAAGCCACTTGTTGCTGGCTAAATTCCAGCGACTCTCGGAGAGCCTGGAACTCTCTGTGGAGGATTTCCACTAGAGAGAGTCTTGCGTTGAAACTTGTCAGTTTTTTGTCTATTGATTCCAGGATGTCTCCGAAATCCTTATCGGGCGATGAGGGTGCGCTGGACGGTCGGCTTCTTTTAGGAAGTGGGGGCGTTGTCGGTCTTGCCCATGGCGAGTCGTGGTAGCACTCGTCAATGTACTCCTGCAAGCTTTCCACTGTCTCTTCTTCCAGATTTATTTTGAGGATTGTTTGTGGATGAGAGAGTTGAAAATCTCTTACCGTGGTTTGAGTTTCCAATTGATCTAACTGTGTAAATCGGCGTTAAGGAGTTAGCTTGTTCTCGTATCTTCAGATGTGTGCCGCCATGTTGAATCACGCACAAGTGTGACGTTCACTCTGACATGCTCCCACACAAGGGTCTTCAAGTACAACCGCCTGGTGTTCGGTGTTGCATCCAGTCCAGCTATTTTTCAGCGGGCCATGGACAATCTGTTTCAAACATTCCTCATGTGGCGGTCTACCTAGACAACATCCTGGTCACAGGTAGAACAGAAGAGGAACACTTGCAAAACCTTGACCAGATCCTTAAAAGGATGTCAGACACGGGACTGCGTCTGAAGCCCAGTAAGTGCGTTTTCCAGGTTCCAAGTGTCACATACCTGGGCCACCAGATTTCGGCTCAGGGCTTGTCACCTGTGGAAGAGAAAGTGAGGGCAATAAAGGAGGCTCCAAATCCAAAGAATGTCGCAGAACTCAGGTCGTTCCTGGGCTTAGTAAACTACTATGGGAAGTTCTTACCAAACCTCTCCACTGCACTTGCAGCTCCGGCTCCTGCACAAAGACAGTTCATGGAAGTGGCAGCAGGCTCAGGAGGACACTTTTCAGCATGTAAAGGGTCTGTTACACTCATCACGACTGCTGGTGCACTTTGACCCCAACAAGGAGGTCCTCCTGTCTTGTGACACAACAAAGAAACAAGCAAAACAAAACATCTCTTACCTGGAGGATTGGGGGGGGGGGGCGGTCAAAGGGCCCTCTAAATAATTTAAGTCTAGCCAAAGGGGCTCAACACTCTCGTGAGGCTCCCAACAGGAAAACTATAAAATGGAAATGGCTAACTAACTGAACTAATCTGGGAACTTGCCTGAAATCCAACAGAAAATACAGACGGGCTTCCACTCTCCCTCTAGTGAATCTAACAAAAAGCAACACTACGTGTGAAAAGTGCAGAAAAGGGACTGTATGTGAAAAAAACAACAAACCTCTCTTTAACCCAGCCACAGCACACGGGGAGGAAACCATCAAAAGAAACTCGACAAACTAACGCATACAAAGCCAAGCTGTCACACACAAAGGTAGCTAATACACACAAGCTAACACTCACATACATGAGTTAAGCACACGGGCAGCGACGTGGCAACAACACAATTCTCTACACGGTCTGCTCCGAGGTCTGGGCCAGGTGGGTTGATGAAGGGAGCAGGGGCAGCAGACTAAGGGCAGGGATTGGCTGCAAGCTCATCAGCAGTAACAGAATTCCGCTGTGCTGACACAATCTTTGCTGTACTTGAGGTGTATGGGGACAAAACCCCAAGTGGAGTATGACTGCAGATGTTCTATGACTGAAAGCAGGTTTCATATAAAAAGAAGTCAGGGCCTGTTCCAACAATTTCCGAGCCAAAATTGTCAGGTTGAAAAGTAGTGATCCTATGCAGTTCCCTGACCCAGATGTGATGCTGATGAAACAGTTTGACTCTGGGATGACACCCTCAGGCAGAAGATGAGAAAACAGCTAAAGACACATCCAAAGCAGACCTTCGGCTCTTTAGTGTATATGGGTATTGACGAGTGTGAGGAGGAAGAATTCCCCTTGCTCTGGCAAGACCCAAGGATGTGGTACCATAGATGTCACAGCAGTTACACTTCTTACAAGAGATGCTACAGACAGTAGCCACATGGCAGGAGGAATTCTTCGGAGCAATAAAAGAACAACCTAACTGGTATCAGGTCAACTCTCGGAAGCCCCCACTCCTGGGTGTAGAGTAATGGCTCTCTGCTATGGTGACACTTGTGGAAAACTGGTACACACCAGCCATACATGCTAGCAAGAGCAAGGAAGAAGACAGCAGTCCATGGCCCTTAAAGTTTCCAAAACAAATAGATTTATTGTAACCCGGACATAATATATAAAATATTTGTGATTAAACGCTAGTTATAACTTAGATTCATGTTTGGGGTTTTTTTCGGTATAACTTTATTAGAGGCCTCTGAGGCATCCTCCCAGTCGCACATGCATGGAAGACCTCCCGAGGGAGCCGTCCAGGAGGCATCCTCACCAGATGCCTGAACCACCTCAACTGACTCCTCTTGACATGGAGGAGCAGCAGCTCTACTGTGAGTCCCTCCTGAATGACCGAGGTTCTCACCCTATCTCCAGGGGAGAGCCCAGGGGAGAACCATATGGAGGAAACTCATTTCAGCTGCTTTTATTCGCGATCTTGTTCTTTTGGTTGTAGCAGAGGGGAATGTGTGTGACAGAGGAAGTGACATCATTAATCGCATTGGGGAAGGAGAAATTGGAGATGAATTAGGCTCCACCTGTGAGCTAAAAAAGGAGGGAAATTAGAACAAAGGAGGCAGTGAAGGGAGAGTAAAGGTCAGATCTACAGAGGAAGTGAGAGTAAAAGGAAAAGGGAGGAAAAATAAGAGTGGAAAGCTGTGTAAACTCATAGAACAGTGAATAGCTCTGGAGGTGGACCACAGGACCCAAGAAACGGTGCAATCCCAGGAGCAGGTGGACCATTCCTGCTTGGACGGCCCTGGTCATTTCTGGGTTGGAGAACTTACTTTATGGCTACACTGGAACTTTCCAGAGAAGTTTTTCCTCTTTTACTTCAATCTCTCCTGGCTTCACCCTTTCCGACCTCAGAACCCCTCCTGCTCTGACAAACCCCCTCACTCTCCTAGATCAGGAGTGCACACTTCCTTCTGGCCTTACCTAAAGGAACCGGATTCTCTCCATTCCAACTTTCATGAACCTGGACTGATCCCCCCCCTTCCCTCCTCCTGTCATACTCCTGCATACCTGGACTTTTGGGGGGTATAAATAGAGACTTTGAATTAATAACCCGTATCTTTATGTTGAGTTATTGGTCTGATTTTTTTGAACTGACTGTTGATATTTTGAGTTATGCATTACGATTATGTTTTTCTGATTGACTCTGCTTTATTTGAATGATGTTTTGCGGGTGATGGACTGTAAAGAACTTTGTGCAGCCTTAATTCCAGACGTCGTTGATATTTTCTTATATATTTGAATGGTGTATTTGATTTAAGTGGAATTTCGTAGATTGAACGGACTGCCGGGTTTCCTCTCCCTCTGAATTATAGTTGAAATAGTAAATGACAGTTGAGTGGTGTATTCTCCTGTCTGGCACCCAACCTCCATTTCCTGTTGGGAGAGGTAGTTCAATGCTACATGGTCATTACCCAGAGCTCATGACCATAAATGAGGGTTGGAATGTAAATTGACTGGTAAATGGAGAGCTTCGCCTTTTGGCCAAGCTCTGTCTTTACTACAACGGACTGGTTTAGCACCCACAACACTGTGGACGTCACCCTAATCCGCCTGTCAATCTTCCACTCCTTCCTACCCTTATTCTTGAACAAGATCCCAAATTACTTAAACTCCTCCACCTGAAGCAGGACCTCCCCCCCAACCTAGAGTGGGCAGGCCACCCTTTTCCGGCTGAGGACCATGGCCTCAGACTTGGAGGCGGTGATTCTCATCCCTGGGAACACCTGGCGGAAGAACCTCGGTCTGCCCCGAATGTACATGCATTGTTACAGAGATGTGTCAACTAAGACAGCCCCACAACATCTAGAGTCTTGAGATACCCAGGGCAGCTCTCATCCAACCCCAGAGCTCTGCCACTGCCGAGTTGTTTCACTGACTCAGCAACTTCTGCCCCCCCCCCCCACCACCACCAAATACTCCCCCAACTCTGTTTCCTCCATGGAATATGTGTTCCTCAAAGTATTCCTTCCACCATCAAATTATCTCCCTAGCTGACATCAGCAGCCTCCTGTCACTACTGTAAACAGTGTGGGCAAGTTGCCACCTTGCAAAACGGTTTGCCAGAAACTTTTCGGAGGCAACCAATTGTCATTCTCCATGGCCTCACCGAACTCCTCCCACGGCAGAGTTTTTGCCACCATGGCTGCACACCACTTGGCCTGCCAGTACCAGTCAGCTGCCTCTGGAGACCCACAGACCAGCCACACCCTGTAGGCCTCCTCCTTCAGCCTGACGGCTCCCCTCACCTCTGGTGTCCACCAGCAGGTTCGGGGATTACTGCCGCAAATGGCCCCAGCAGCCTTACAGCCAAAGCTCACAACAGCGGCCTTGGCAATGGCTGTGTGGAACATGGTCCATTTGGACTCAATGTCCCCCCCACTGGATGTGGTCAAAGCTCTGCCAGAAGTGGGAGTTGAAGATCATTCTGACAGGTTCTTCTGCCAGGTGTTCCCAACAAACCCTCACTACTTGTTTGGGCCTACCAGGTGTGCATGGCACCTTACCCTGCCATCTGATCCAACTCACCACCAGATGGTGATAAGTTGACAGCTCAGCTCCTGCCTTCACCTGAGTGTCCAGAAAATATGGCTTTAGGTCAGATGATGCGACTATAAAATCTAGCAAAGACCTATGACCAAGGATGTCCTGGTGCCACGTGCACCGATGGACATCCTTATTTTCGAACATGGTCTTAGTTATGTACAAAGTGCATGCGACTAGCACAAAAATCCAATAATTGCACACCATTTAGGTTCAGGTGGGGCCTGCCATTCCTCCTAATCACGCCCCTCCATGTCATGCTGTCATTGCCCACGTTAGCATTGAAGTCCCCCAGTCAGACAATGGAGACACCAGATGGGGTGCCATCCAGCAGCCTTCCCTGGGACTCTAAAAAGGGTGGGTACTCTAAACCGCTGTTCAGTGCAGTGCAGACAACATTTAGGACCTGTTTCCTGACTCAAAGGCACAGGGAAGCAACCCTTTCATCCACTGGGGTAAACCCCAGTGTATAGGCAGAGAGTCTAGAGGACTAACTCCAGTGAAGGAGAGAGTCCAACCCCTCTCAAGGACTTGGGTTCTGGACCAGGAGCTATGTGTTGAGGTGAGGCTAGCTATATCTCGCTGATAATGCTCAACCTCTTCCACCAGCTCCAGCTCCCATGTCCCAAAAGCCAGCTTCTATGTCTGGGGATCAGACAGCCAAGGCCTCCGCCTTGGTCTGCTGTCCAAACCACACTGCAGCAGACCCTTCGGGTTCCGACTGCGGGTGGTGGGTCCATGGGGGGACGAGTCTATGTAACCTTTTCGGGCTGGGCCCAGCCAGTCCCACGAATTGGTGGCAAACCACATAGACCTACTGTATTTTAAACACTGATTCTTTTCTGACTCATGACACGTTTTTTTAATGCATTCTGCTGAGAAGTGAGACTGGCATTAGTCAGGGTTTGGAATGAAAGGAAGAAAGCAGGACAGAATAGCACGGCCAACACTTTACAGCTTAGGCATCCTCCTAAGCTGTTCTGGGAAACCCTGCTTACATTGCATTATTACAATATGAAGCTTTTCAACAGCCTTGTTGTAACACTGTTCTGAAAGGCAATTAGAAGACAGTTAAACTGGAGAAAATCTGAATTATCTTTTAATTTTATTTCCTTGACAGGGGTAAGGCTATGTCATAGCCTTACATGTTGGTTTTTAAAGGCAGAATAAAAATGCTTACTTATTTAGTGGATGGTTGTCTTATCTCAATGCAGCTCTGGACACAAGAGGCTAAGCAGTAGTAGTGCAGCCATGTCTGTGGCAGAGACTCACAGATGTGCGCCAAAGATAAAAGAAAAGTTGAAATAAAATGCAAGTTGTTGCGGCTCGGTCCGCTGTTCAGCCTCCCACGCTGCTTTCCCCGAGACATCTGAGCGCGCCGCTGCAGAGTTGCGTAACCAGCAACAAGGGCGGGCTAAGCGCACGTCATGACACACCTGCAGCTCATCCGCTCGTTACTCACCTGCATCTAATCAGCTCCCTCTGGCTAGTGTAAGTTTGTTGGCCTCCCAGTCCTCATATGCGAGTTTGGCCTGAAGAACACAGACTAGTTTCCTCAGTCTTCACAGTTCCCTCAGTCTTCGCTGTCGTATATTGTTCCTTGGTGTCAATCCCCTTATTTGGTTAGTGCTGTTTAAGTTCAGACCCCAAAGGAACCATTTTGAGTTTTTGTTCCTTAAAGGGAACACTGAAGTATTAAACCCTCGCCAGTTAGGCAATCTCATCTGTTGTCTTGTGTTGTGCTATTGGGTTCAGTTTGCAAACCCTAACACAAGTTGCATGAACAAATTTTGCCAGAAAATAAAATAAACCTTTGCTGTGTACCCCTTGTTTTTTCCACACTTTTTCACCTTCCCAAGGTACATTGCTGTTTTCAAGTTTTTTCAGTAAACTGCTGTTAATAATGGCATTCTATTAAATTACAGCAATCGGGGTTTCCCCCCCCCTCCCCGAATGCATTGCAATGATACTGTATAACACTACAGTAAACTAGTGTTAAGATTTTACTGAAAAATTTAACGTTTTATAGTGTGTGTATTCATGCCACAAAGTGACCCATGCATTTGAAGATGGAGCAAGGACTTATGGTACATTGGGAATGAATGTCCTTGATGGTACTCAAAGTTTCTTTGACAGTTTAGAGGGGCTCCAGATGATGAAGCGCTTGTGCTACAAACCAACAGGGCAATGTTCGCAGATAAGATTCCGATTTCAGATTTCAGATAACTTTATTTATCCCCGAGGGGCAATTAAGATCACAACTCAAAGCCTGATACAACTATCACAAGCCGTCACAATTATTACAGATTGAAAGTAATAATGGTACACTTCAGAAACTTAACAACAGCACATATACATTTGTTGTGTATGTACGCTAAACTTGAGCAGTCCGTTGACCCAATGGAGGCAAGTGAGAGTGAGGCGTCGCAGCAAGAGCCGCGCCAGCCAAGCCCGGGCGGGGCAGGCTGCAGCCAAAAGGCGCTGCCACCCCAAGGGAGGTGGAGAGGGCAGAGGCGGGGGTCAGGAACACACGGGGGAGGGGGGGATAGTACGTGCCATTTGCGTCACCGAGGCAGAAGGAGTTCTCCTGGAGGATAAACAGTGGGCAGATGACCTTCAGTAGCCGATAAGGAAGAGGAGGAGAGAAGAGGAGTGCGACTGCTCTCGCCGAGTCCCAACCAGGTTTTCCCCATAAGGTGACTGCCCTGTGTTGTACTTTGATAATCATAACATTCCTCAGAGGATATAATTACCTCAACTTTGGAAAGTGCACAATAGAGTTAAACAATGTCACTAAAAATGTGGTTAAAACAAATCTGATAAAAAAAATTTGCTGGCTGAATTATTCCTTATTTTGAGGAATTAAATAATTTAACTCTTGCTAGTGAGCTAGTCAGATTTGAACTCATTTTATAGTATGACTTATTTGCGTATCTATGCATACTTTTAAGTGCTCTGAAGTAGTCGGTTGGACTGTTTCAGTTTTTTTGAAGACATTTCATCTCTCATACAGAGGGCTTCTTCAGTTCTGACCTGGATGAATGACAACCTTTTCATCCACATCCATACTTGAAAGCTCTGAAACTACGTAAGATGTCATATTTTATATCATACATTGTATCTATATAATTTCCAAATGGAATGCAACATAATAAAACAGAAGCAGGCTTAGCAGCTGATAGTAATTAGGTATATCTATAATATTGAAAGGGGTTTTAATCCTGCAGCCCTGGATTCAGAAGTATAGCACAGCTCAGACATTTGATTAAAAAAGAGGAGCATTAAAAGGTCAGTAAGAGCAAGTAGAGAAATCAGTAAACGCAAGGTGGTCCAGAATGTCAGGCAGGTATGAAGGTGAAAAAATATGTACTGATGAGAAACTTGAATAAAGGTTTTCATGAATGAAGCTCCAAATGTAAAAGTATATGTTCTGAATTAGGTTAGTGAGTTTAAATATGAGGTTGAGTGGAGGGTTCAAGATCCAGATTCATACCAAAAATGTATGAATGCTACAATTGTAACTTCCGAAAGCTTGAATCCACACACCCCTCAGTTCTCAGGCTCTCAGATTTCTTTCAAGCTGAGGTGTTTGTTGAACCAAAGAAGCACTGGCTGTTATTTATTCTGTTCAGTTTACGTTACATTAATATTTCTCACCACCTCTGCAGCTTTATTTTTCCTCACAGGTCAAATCATTGATGAAATTGTGAGTTGGATAAGAAAGTACCTCATGAAATTAAATGTTTCTTCACCTCCACATGATGAACAGTTCACAACCCAGAACCTCTTTTCTCAGCGCTTACTTTCTCACTAACTGGACAGAACAGGCAAGGTTAAAGGTTCCACTCATCGTTCGTTCCTTGTCAAGCATTGTCTTTCTTTAATTATTCATGAACCCCCCCCCCCCCACACACACACACACACACACCGCTATTTTCCACTTGTTAAGGAGTTCATTTGCTGTTTACAATTCTTTACCACTGAGGCCATGCTTTTGCACCTCTGACAAATCACCATGTGTTTGGGCTTGACATTTCTATGAGGCTGCCAAGACTGACACTGAGGACACAGAAAACATCTTTACACAAAACTAGCATTTTAATGGTGCCTCTAGAGTCAAACAAAATAGAAGGTGATTGACGCTCCTTTTTGTTGTTTTTTCTGAACATGCCAGAATAGCATCACCTGACAGTTAGTTGATGGGCATACAGATCTGTTGTATCTCTTCATATCACTGTGTTCGTGCTCCTGTCATATCAAACAGTTAGTATACTTGGTAAAAATGTTCTTCACACTTGTCTATCACAAGCAAACTTCAACCAGTCCAATCAAAGAACTCAAGAAGAAGTTGATACCAGTCAGTAGAAGAGTGAAAACATTTTTTTCCATACAGAAAAGCATGAGTGTCTGTGGAGTTTCAGAGTTCTATTGTACCCTTCACTCTGGACAGTGTACAAAGACAAATTCCACTTGTAACATATTTAATTTCTGCACCATGTGGTCATCCACAGGCCAAATATTTCTCAAGGTTCTAACTTTTACACAAACAGTGACTGTTAAATATTTAATTGGGTTTGAGCCGCAGGCTTAAGAAGCATGAATGTGTCATAACGTGTCAAATGTTTAAAAGAGGTACAACTTGGACACATATTGTGGTGCATGTTTCCATTATCACATCTATTATGGCGCATACTCTTACAGCATAAAGAGGCCCGTGTTCCCTGAAGTGATGGACATGTTCAAATAAACACACCCTTGGCTGGGTGAGATACATGTCTGCTCAAAAAAACCTGGCCTGCCAGTGTGTTCTGCCATAGACATGAACCATCCTCAGTCTACTTCCCTCACTGACTGTGAGAACACAAAGATTGAAAACAGCTTCACATCTGTAGTTACTTCTTTTAGACGCATGACTGGACGCTCTTCATACATGTGAGTGGCAGCTTTAAGATCCTGACTCAAACAACATTGCTGTACAGTGACATCGTTCTGGACTTTATCAACTGATATGTATTCATTGAGACACAATTAATAATTTCATATTCAAATAATTCTGTTTATAAGCTGTCTGTAACAGAAATCCACATATTCTCAGGAGCATGTCTAATCTTTATCAACCTTGCAGAAGATGACAGATGATGACTTAACAGCTAAAATGACAAGCATGACCCCGCAGCAGCTAGTTTTTGATTAATGGTAGCAATGAAGTGGATCTAGTCTAGCCAGGGTTGCCATAAAGCAGAAAGATATGTGTGTGAGTCATGGGGGCATTGTCCTTAAAGGAGAAGCGAATAAAGAAATGTCCTCATCTGTCCAGTCTGCAGCATAGAATGAATAACTTTATGATTTGGATTATCAGTAAATAAAATGATTCCAAGTGTCAAACATCTGAGAAACGTTGAACAGATATTTAATCACAGCTTAGTGTTAGATTGGGTTCTTACAGTTTTGAGGTGTAAGATTTGTGAAAGGGATCCAAAGCAGGTACCATTAACCTAATCAGAGTTCCATCCATCCATTTCCTACCACTTATCCTGTGACCGTTTTTCCCCACAGTTGTAATGATCTCTGATTAGCTTAATGGTATCTGCCTTGGATCCCTTTCAGACTGACTTATATTACTACAGCAGCTCTTCTAGGATTGTGACAGAACACGGGCTTGCCTTCACTCTTCATGCGTATAAGTGAACCTTGGGTCACTATGACTTTGTTGCCAGTCCTTCCATCCATCCATTTTCTTCCACTTATCCTATTAAAGGTCACAGAAGGGGGGGGGGGGGTGCTGTTACCTATCCCAGCGGCTTTTGGGTGTGAGGCAATTGCAGGGCCAACATATATAGACAGACAACCATTCAGTCATATCTATGGTCAGTTTGGAGTGTTCAATTAGCCTAGTCCCCATTTGCATGTCTTTGGACTGTGGGAGGAAGCTGGAGTACCTGGAGAGAACCCACACAGGCACAGGGTGAACATGCAAACTCCACACAGGAAGATCCCGTTCCCGAGCCAGGACTCAAACCCACCAACACACTTTAGAGGATTCGATCGGAAATTCCACTGGTCACCAAGTTTCAAAATATAAGAATAGACCAAAGCAAGGGAGATAGAGTACAGCCAACGGGAATTTATTCTCAGAGTATAACAGTCTACAACACAGAATAGCAGAAACTATCCATGTCGAGAAGAAGCCCCCCGAAAGCCCCATCCACCTGTCTTTTATAGCCGGAGAGGCATGTACTTTGAGACTGTGTGTGTGTGTGTGTGTGTGTGTGTGTGTGTGTGTGTGTGTGTGTGTGTGTGTGCGGACTTCGACTCCTCACACAGAATCATGAGACACAAACAGAATCATGAATTCTGATAGAAAACCAGACATTACGCTACCACATAATCCTCCTTTGAGGACTCTCGTCCTCACATCTACGAGGGGAATGAATGGTGTAGGATGCCTATATGTGAAAATGGATGGACTGTATGACCGTGTAACCCTCCAACAAGGACATGATAGTACATGGAAATCAGATCAAACGCATACATGAGTATACAAAACATATCAGATCAAGTGTATATATGAGTACATGAACCATGAATATGTTTTCAGTCTCTGTCCAGCCTTCCTGATGTAGGCGAAAAAACCTGGTGGCTGCTGGATCCAGGAAAAACTCCTCCATCGGCCCCCTCCCGCCAGGCAGCTCATGACAACAGATGGATCAGACACAGAATATGTTGATAAACATGGTGATATGACTACTTACTGCAAAATTCACTCTGAATATTATCAGAACACTTTTCAGCCCATCAAAATATAATTATAATGCATGCATACACAGAAAACTGTAAGGATTATAAAATCAAAATTAAAATTAAAAATTACTAACGAACACCTCCTCCTGGAACCGTCACCTTATCGTGGTGGAGGAGTTTGAGTGCCTTAGTGACCCTAGGAGCTATGCTGTCGGGGGCATTTTGCCCCTGGAAGGGTCACCCAAGGCAGACTGGCCACAGGCGAAGGGCCAGACAAAGAACGGTTCAACAGACCCCTCATGGAAAACCCAGCAAGTGCTATGTGTACCCTGCCCAGAGGGGCACCGGGGCCCCACCCTGCAGCCAGGCCTGGGGTAGGGGCTCGAAGGCGAGTGCCTGGTGGCTGGGCCTCGCCCAAAAAGGAGGCACGAGCACGTCCTCCCTTGGACTCACCGCCCATAGGAGGAACCGGAGGGAGATGTGGTTTGGGTGGCAGTTCAAGGCGGGGGCCTCGAATGTCTGAACCCCAGACATGGAAGCTGGCTTTTGGGACATGGAACGTTACCTCTCTGGCGGGGAAGGAGCTGGAGCTGGTGGAAGAGTTTGAGCGTTACCGGCTAGATATAGTCGGCCTCACCTCAACACATAGCTCTGGGTCCGGAACCCGAGTCCTTGAGAGGGGTTGGACAATCTCTTTTGCTGGAGTTGCGTTGAGTAGAGTTTTTGGTTGCCCCTAGACTCTCTGCCTGTACGTTGGGGTTTAACCTGGTGGACAAAAGGGTTGCTTCCCTGCGCCTTCGGGTCGGAGAACGGGTCCTGACGGTGGTCTACACGTATGCGCCGAACAGCACTTTTTGGAGTCCTTGGGAAGGATATTGCATGGTGCCCCGGCTGGGGACTCCATTGTCCTACTGGGAGACCTCAACGCTCACGTGGGCAATGACAGCGTGACCTGGAAGGGCGTGATTGGGAGGAACGGCAGGCCTGACATGAACCCGAGTGGTGTTCAGTTATTGGACTTCTGTCCATAACAAACACCATGTTCAAACATAAGGATGCCCACTGGTGCACGTGGCACCAGGACATCCTAGGTCACAGGTCTATGATCGATTTTATCGTCGTATCATTTGACTTGCGACCGCATGTTCTGGACACTTGGGTGAAGAGAGGAGCTGAGCTGTCAACTTATCACCATCTGGTGGTGAGTTGGATCAGATGGCAGGGGAAGACGCCGCACAGACCCGGCAGGCCCAAACAAGTCGTGAGGGTTTCTTGGGAATGCCTGGCGGAAAAACCAGTCAGAATGATCTTTAACTCCAACCTCTGGCAGAGCTTTGACCACATCCCAGGGGCGGTGGGGGACACTGAGTCCAAATGGGCCATGTTCCACTCTGCCATTGACGAGGCGGTTGCTGTGAGCTGTGGCCACAAAGCTGCTGGGGCTGGTTGCAGCGGTAATCCCCGAACCCGTTGGTGGACACCAGAGGTGAGGGGAGCCATCAGGCTGAAGAAGGAGGCTTACAGGGCATGGCTGGCCTGTGGGTCTCCAGAGGCAGCCGACCGGTACCGGCAGGCCAAACGGTGTGCAGCTGTGGCAGTCGGCAAGGTAAAAACTCGGGCGTGGGAAGAGTTCGTGAGGCCATGGAGAACAACTATCGGTCGGCTCTGAAAAGTTTCTGGCAATCCGTCCGTCACCTTGTCCACACCGTTTACAGTGGGGGCAGGAGGCTGCTGACGTCAACAGGGGAGATAGTTGGGCAGTGGAAGGAATAATTTTAGGAACTCCCCAATCCCACCAACACGTACTCCATGCAGGAGACAGAGTTTGGGGAGTGCTTGGGGGGGGGTGGGGGGGGTCGTCCAATCTCTGGGGCAGACGTCACCAAGGTAGTTAAGCATCTCCGCGGTGGCAGAGCCCCGGGGTGGATGAGATCTGCCCTGGGTATCTCAAGGCTCTGGATGTTGTGGGGCTGTCTTGGCTGACACGTCTCTGCAACATTGCGTGGACATTGGGGGCGGTGCCTTTAGAATGGCAGACCGGGGTGGTGGTCCCCGTCTTTAAGAAAGGGGACTCGAGGGTGTGTTCCAACTATCGGGGGATCACACTCCTTAGAATCCCTGGTAAGTTCTACGCCAGGGTACTGGAGAGGAGGGTCAGGACGATAGTCAAACCTCAGATTGAGGAGGAGCAGTGTGGTTTTCGTCCCAGTCGTGGAACCATGGATCAGCTCTTCACCCTCGCTAGGGTGCTGGAGGGGGCATGGGAGTTTGCCCAACCAGTCCACATGTGTTTTGTGGATCTGGAGAAGGCTTTTGACCATGTTTCTCGGAGCATCCTGTGGGGGGTACTCCGGGAGTATGGTGTGGATGGTCCTTTACAAAGGGCCATTCGGTTTTTCTACCAGAGGAGCGAGAGTCTGGTCCGCGTGGCCGGTAGTAAGTCGGACTTGTTCCCAGTGAAGGTTGGACTCCGCCAAGGCTGCCCTTTTTCACCGGTTCTGTTCATAACTTTTATGGACAGAATTTCTAGGCGCAGCCGGGTGGTGGAGGGGGTCGAGTTCGGTGGCGGGAGGGTGTCATCTCTGCTGCCTATGACATAGTCCTCTTAGCGCCATCAGGCCACAACCTACTGTGAGCTGGAGCTCTTGCTGGGACAGTTTGCAGCCGAATGTTAAGCGGCTGGGATGAGAATCAGCACCTCCAAGTATGAGGCCATGGTCCTCAGCCGGAAAAGGGTGGTTTGCCCACTCTGGGTCGGGGTGGGGGGGGGACTTACCTCAGGTGGAGGAGCTTAAGTATCTCGGGGTCTTGTTCACAAGTGAGGGTAAGATGAAGTGGGAGATTGACAGGCGGATTGGGGCAGCATCCGCAGTGATGCGGGTGCTAAACCAGTCTGTTGTGGTGAAGAGGGAGCTTAACCAAAAGGCGAGGCTCTCGATTTACCAGTCAATCTACATTCAAACCCTCACCTATGGTCATGAGCTTTGAGTAATGACCGAAAGAACAAGATCGCAAATACAAGCGGCCGAAATGAGTTTCCTCCGCAGCGTGGCTGGGCTCTCCCTTAGAGATAGGGTGAGAAGCTCAGTCATTCAGGAGGGGCTCAGACTAGAGCCGCTGGTCTTCCATGTCGAGAGGAGCCAGTTGAGGGGGTTCGGGCATCTGGTGAGGATGCCTCCTGGACGCCTCCCTCGGGAGGTTTTCCATGCATGCCCAACCAGGAGGAGGCCCCGAGGCCGACCCAGGACACACTGGAGGGATTATATCTCTCGGCTGGCCTGGGAACACCTCGGGATCCCCCCGGAAGAGCTGGTTGAAGTGGCTGGGGAGAGGGCAGCCTGGGCTTCCTTGCTGAGACTGCTGCCCCCGGGACCCGGACCCACCGGATAAAGCGGAGGAGGAGGAGGAGGACTACGACTAACGAACAACAAATACCAAACAAGATGAGTGATAAACGGATATACTGTCCACAGTGTCTTGTTTGTGTGATTGTATGGCAATGCATGTGGCGTGATTGCTCTTCAGGACGTAAGAAGTAGTGTTGACCACCTCTCACATCTTCTCATCATCCTCCGGACTATCCTCGTAGTCCCTGTTGCTAGGATCAGTGACCAAATCTGGCATGTCCTCCCTTTGTGCCAGAAGCATTCTGCACACCGATTGCTCCGGGGCCAGCATATTTAGCAATTGAGCTCCTTGCATGTCCGCTACAAGATCCAGCTTTTTTGTCCATCGCTCTCGCACATCATCTCTTCAGGATAGGCACGATGCAACATGTCAATAAGAAAACCAGAATTTGTGCGACAAGCGCACTTAACCCTATCTCAACCAGTGCGACTCCCCACTTTCCAAAAATTTCATCTAACCCATCAAACATGATGTTTCCACCCTTACCAGCATTTTTGGTCATTTCAGATTTTAAGGCCTCAAGTTTACTCATAGCAGTGAAGAATGCTCCATCTGCTGAGTTGCATAACACTCATACTCTGCATTTTCATCTATCTTGTCAGTTGGGGGCTCTCTTAGCGACGTACACATCTCGAATTTCTTACAATGATCACGTATGTCACAATTGAAACTGTTTGTGCATTGGACCAACAATCCATGCCTCAGGGGAGAGCCATACAGCATTCGACATACGATACCACACAGGGGGTATATATACGCATCCCACGGCATTCCCAGAGGCAGATGTTCCTGGGCTGTGAAACTCCCTTCCGCACACTTATGTCTCTGTTCCTTGGCACATTCTGCATAGGTTGAAGTCTCAGGTACAACTGTAGGCAAACCTGTGGGTGCACCTTAACACACTATACACTCATCAGACATCATTTCTTTTACCGTATACTGGGCCCCTTTGTACCACTCATTGTGATTGGCTCTTTCCCAAGGAGGATCAAATGCTGGTCTCACACTTTTCTGTTGGGGTTTGAACACTGCGGCTTGATACACATCTGTAATATCAGACAACACGTCATCATAATAATCATACTCTGACTCAGCACTAGGTGTGTTAGTAGCTTCTGTGCAAGAGCAAGCAAGAGTTGTTTCTAACTTATCAGTATCGATTAGCCTTGTGGTCACGACTTTCTCTACAGTTTTAGCAGTGGTTAATGGCTTAGCTGTGGAGCTAGTTTTCTCTACAATTTTGGTAGCAGTTGGTATTTCAACAGTCTTAGTTGTAATTGAGGTACTGGTTGTGACAATTATAGTAGCCTCTGTTACTTTTTCAGCAATTTCAACAGTGGTTGGTGTAATTGTTGTACTCGCTATAGTAGCAACTTTAGCAGGGGTGGGTGTCTGAATTTGAGAATTGGATGTTGTAGGTTTATTGGCTGGAGAACGAGTTACACCTGGAGGCATGGTTAGACTCAATGGGAGCAGGGCGGCTGTAACCAGTCCTCCTCTTATCCTAGATTCAAACTCACTCTGACTGACTGTTGCTAAGGCTGTCCAGGGCACCTTTACCTTTGTAGTTCTTCCCCCTTTGTAAGTCTGGATAAATTCTAGGACATATCTCCCAGGTTTATCACTATTCAGCATAGCTGATGTTCCACTCTTACCTCCTTTTGTCCTGTCTTTGTTTTACACAACTCTGTTTTGTCTATCTCTACCGATATTTCATACATGGTTCTTTCACCTCTTACCTCCTCTGGGATGTCTACTAACCCTTTCCACGTCCACATGGTGTGTAGATCTCTCTTGGCTCGCTGGTTAACCTGTATCTGGCTAAGCAGTTTAGTGTCATGATTAATTTTGTCTGAAAATGCTGGCATGGGTTTCAACACAGTGTGAATGGGTAGTTTTGTTGTTGCATCATGCTTAATGTGAGCGTGGATGAGTGTTGTCCTCTGGAGCGGCAGTGACCTCAGCAGACGCCTCGGTGGCCTCGTCCCCAGAGTCTGGCTTGGAGCGGTTCTTCTCATCTCCAGATTGCCTAGTGATTGCAACACTAGGCTGCACATCGCTGTCATGCACAACCACATGATTCGCTTCATGATCTTTCAGTTTTGTACGGCCCTCTTTCTCTGCCTGGACTTTGGTGCAATGGCTCAGATGATACCACGTCGTGCTTCCTTCGACCTGGACTGCTGTCGGGGTCGCTCTCACCACGGTATACGGCCCCTCTCTTCTTGGCTCGTGCCACTTTCTCCTGTAGACTTTCACATACACCTGGTAGCCTGGCACCATCTGTCTCTCGACCACCTGGTCGGCCTTTGGCTCCTTTGCTTTTTCCTGCAAGTATATGGACTTATGGATGGCAGTTAGTTGTTTCATATAGTCAGACAGTTCCATTTGCAATTGTTCAAGATTAGGTTCTTTGTGAGGACCTCTCAAGTGTGGAGCAGGTGTAAGACGGGCCCGTAAGCATCTGGTGTGGTGTGAGATGTGTATTTCTGTTAGTTTGCATGTGGTAGCTTATTAGTGCTAGTGGCAAAGCATCCACCCAGTTAAGCTTCATGCTCACACAGATCTCACTGATTTTCGCCTTCAGGGTTCCGTCGGTTCTTTCAGATACTCTGGCTGTCGGGATGATACAAACTTCCAAGGCTACACAAGAATTACATGGGAACTCACGGTTGCAACCACACAGGAATTACACCACTCATGTAGAAATTTATTCATAACACCGCACTTTACTCATTAAAAAAAGGTAGATGGAGCATCTGCTGTCCGCCACCCACTCCTGACCTCAGGCAGGATCCTGTCCTCCGTTTGTTGGAGCGGAACTTTCCCTGAGCTGTATGAGACTCCTGCCGGCAGTTGACCTTCAATCAGGCATCAGTCAGCAGAATGTCCATCCCATCCTCGTCGCCAAATATGATTTAATTGATTTAGTACTTTTTCAACCATTGCTTGCATGTATGGAGACCAATACCCTTCCTGTCGTATCTTTTTCAACACTTCCCCCCTTACACAGTGTGCAACACTGTGGGCTTCTTAAGTCAATATGGTTAACAGAGGCACTGGTGCAACAATCAGGCCCTCATGGGACCTCCAAACACTTTTCTCATCCTGTGCTGTTGTTCTTTAACCACAGACTATATTCACACTGTCCTGCTTCCTCAGTATAATGTCTTCTGGTGTAACCATGGGTTCCAGTGGCACTACTGGTGCTAAAATTGCTTTTTGGCATTTAGAGGCGGCCTTGTCTGTGGCATTGTTGCTCTTCGTCACTGCATCATTCCCTTTGCAATGTGCTTGACACTTGGTGATTGAAAATTCTTTCGGCTGCATCATCGCTGAAATCAACTCATCTATCTGTTGCGTATGCTGTAAGGGAGCACCGTCTGACTCCCTGTAACCTCTCTGCTTCCATAAGGCTCCAAACAAATGACAAACACCATGAGCATATTGTATAGACATTGGCTACCTTCCCAGCTGCCAGCCAACATGCCTCTGTTCGTGCCTTCAACTCGGCCAGCTAGGCTGAAATATGGCTGACCACAATTTTCTGCCTTTTGTGTCACAAAGGTATCTGCATCCTGCCTCACCACCGCATAGCCAGCGTGATTTCCTAAATGGTCTCTGAAACATGAACCATCAACAAAGAATGTCATATCTGCATCAGAAAGTGGAGTTGACGCTTAAGTCTGGTCTAAACTAAGTGTAATTCATTGCTTCTGTAATGCCTTCGTGTGGCTCACCTTCACCTTCCAATGAGATAGTGTTTGTTGGATTGGTCGTGGCACACTTTTTGAATGTTACATCAGGATATGTTAGCAGTGGTGTGTACTGCAAGCATCTGGCTTGAGTGACCGCAAACTTTCAGGATTCAAGAATTTCAGAATTAGAATTTGTATTTCTCCTCCCTCCGCGACCAGGTGAACTGGAGCTGTTGTTGGAGTTAGCTGCTTTAATCCTGAAAATCCTACTGTCTTGACAAATTTGCCTGACATGGGGAGGTGGGTGGCATATTTAGTACTTACACAAGTATAAGTAGCTCCAGTATCAATTAACATTGGAGTTAGCCTGTTCTCAAATTGAACCTGCAGCATCGGTTCTTTATCAGCTGCTTGGTGACTATTAGCAATTGACCCTCCCCAATAGGGTTCTCTGGGCACCCCTAGCAGCCATGTTTTGGCCCTGCCCCAGGATTCCCCTCCCCGACCAGCTCCAGATCCCCCCTTTCTATTCGTCCAGGGCCCGGCCATGGACAGACTGCCGCTCTGTGGCCAAGCATTTCTGTCGTGCAGTGGATGTGTTGCCGGTCGTGACTGGCGTTTAGGTCTTCACTCTGTTCCTGCCTTGCAGCTCACTGAGCTGCAACTGCGCCAGTTTCCTCTGGACATCTCTGTCCTGTTCTCTCTTTTTCTGCTTGTCTCTCCTGTATTCTTCCACCGTGTGGATCACAGTTTCACAAAATTGTCTGTGTGGTCAGTCCCGCTTCCCCCCTTAATTTGCTCTGGATTGGGATGGGGAGTGCTTCAGTGACCGAGTTTCTGAATAGGAGCGTTAACAACGCACTCCGCTCAATGTCTTCCTCAGTCTCCTGTCTCCACCTTTCCAGGTGGTTGTTTATGTATGTGGCCGGGTTATCAGCGTCTTTGAGTGGTTCCCCCTGCAAAGCTCCGGGATCAATTCTTGTTGGATATTATTTCCGCAGCATTGTCCACAGCCTTCCACGATAGGCATCAAACTCAGTCCCATCAGCCATAGGATCTATCATCCACTCAAAACCATTGTTCTTCAACATGTTTTCCATTGCTGCTGCTCCGAGTGTCTGTGCCCACGCTGCCTTCACATCCCCCAATGCCAACAGTTTGCCAGTAGTGGCCTCCTCAAACACTCTGATCCACTTTGAGGCCCCATCGTGAATTTTCGGGAGTCTGAAACCAGGCTGGTCAGATCAAGGGTCACCCATGGCAGGTAATGTCCCTGAGCGCCTTTTATTAAAATTGGGTCCATATAGCACTCAGGGTTGTATCTGTCTGGCCTTCTAAGTGTCTGTCTATCTCCAAGTTGTACTGGTTATCCTCTCCTTCCCCACGTACTTCATTCTCTTCACCCAAACCTGAGCTTCACTTCTGTCTATCTCCTCCTCAAGGTCCACAATGTTGGACCGCTGCATTTCAAGTTGCAGGTCCAATCCGCTGTGTGGCAGACTATACCAATAACTGCTTGATCGCCCCCCCTGCACTTTTTCTTCCCTCATAACAGTCCAGCACGCCTGGCATGAAAAATTTGGATTCCTTGGTGGTGCTACAGTTTTTTGGATGCGGGTCTATTGCTCTGGGTGGGGTTTGTGTGTTGTTGTTCCGGCTTGACTGTGCTTTTCTTTGTCTTTCTGCCTCGTGGTTTTCTACCCTTTCTTGCAACTCTTTTTGTAATTCGCTGTGGCGGCTTGTGGTTGCATTATTAGGGTTGTTTCTTGAATTGTCGGAGGTGGGGTTATCCCCCTCAACTAAGAAATTGTCTGGAAGGTTGTCTTCTTCTTCCACGTGGGGGGCGGAATCCACGCTTAAGTTAAACAGAAGCCAGCCTTCCAAACTTGGATACAGACCTTTGGCATCTGTTATGTTAAGTTGTTTGCTTGTCTGACCCTTCTCTTTTACTACCATATTTCTCAAATTTATAAGACCTTGGGCCTCATATATCAATATTTGCGTGGATCTCATACTAAAAACTTGGAGTCGCAAGAATAGAGAGAGTTGCATACACAAAAAAAAATCCGGATGTATCAATATGTGTGAACGCCGGAATCCATGCACGTTTCCTTGATACATCCCAATCAGCGTGGAATTGAGCGCTGATGTCAGAGCAACCGGGCCCGCCCCCATTACGCCCACCTATAAAAAAACTAATTCATTTAAATAGGGTCTCCACTGTCTGCGCTCGCAAAATAATGTCAAAGAAAAAGAAGTTCACGGCGTGGAGCTGGAGGTGCTGGTCGGGGAGGTGGAGGAGAGACAGCAGATTCTGTTTGGCAGCCTGTCCAGTGGTGTCAGTATAAACAATAAACGTTGTGAGTGGGATAAGAAGTGTGAGAGGGTGAACGAGGTGGTTTCAGAGCAACGCACCCCCACAAGATGAAAACAAAGTGGTGGGACCTGTTATTTGGCTAAAGTTCCCTTCTAATCACCAGTGTTGTTTATCATCAAGTTCATACATCTTAACCTCTTCTAATGACGGGAAGATCGAGTCGCTACGTGTTTGAAGTTTTATGACGACGGTAGTTTTCCACACAAAACCTGCGCGAGCATCACTATGTCATCACCTTGCACCACTGCTTGCGCTCTGAAAGATTTCCACTCTATTTCTAATGCATGTCTGCAATTCTAACTTCCTAAACAATGCAAGCTAAACGTAGGACTAAATTCAGCACTGCGCATCACTAAATGCAACAACTACAATAATCAATTGGCTTCAACCTAAATTTAAATAACAATATGGAAAATGGCACTAACAGGACCTAAAGGTAGAGGTCAAGCGGCGTACAGCTGCCCCCCGGAGGAGTGCTGGCCAGTCCTGACGGACTTTGAGAAGTAGGTGGCGGCAGTCATGGGCAGCGTCTCTGTGGGGGGGATTGTCACCACCACCCACGCTGACTCCGAGAGTCTGGAGAGTAAGTGGCAACCCCATTTCTTAAGCAACATTTCCAGATGCTTTGCCACAGATGTAAAGGCACAAATACACAGAATCGGCCACTTAAATAGACCAATATGTTTAATAGAAATTGATCCGTCAGACATGCTGCCGACGTACAGCACCCCCGCCGGCTCCTGCGCCAGACCGTCCACCGGCTCAGTCATCTGCCAGGACCAGTGGCATTCGAGCCAGCCCGTCCTCACACAGGCGGTCCTGCAGTCGCAGGAGGACATAACGGGGATCAATGAGTGCCTGATAAATGTTCTGGAACGTTTCATGGACAAAATAAATTAATCTGGCTTCATGAATCGTGTAGTAGCTTCTTATCCTTTCACATTGTGAAAATGAAATTCTGGTGTGGGAGGACAGCCGCCCGGCCGGGATCGGCGTCCATCCCTCCAGCCTCTGTGCATCAATGATCTGCACATTGATGGAGTGGAAACCCTTACGATGAACGTAAGCGTGTTCCTCATGGGACAGCGCTTTTATGGCAACATGAGTGCAGCCAATGGCTTCGATTACATAGAGAATCCGGCTATTGCTGCAAATTAATATTGGCCTGTTCAATGATCAGTTCCACCACCCAGGGCATGGCCCGGCTGAGGTTCGACTGACTCACCCTGGAACGATCCGCCATCTCCCGCTGGAAGGCTTTTTGGATGTATGTGCGGTTATCAAATAATGTCAGTTACCAAACACCGCCACAGGGTGTCGCCAACGGACCAAAGTGCAGTTAATGCAAGAATCGACTTTCAGCATACTTCTATGGCACCTCCAGAGATGGCGTGAAACAACACAAGAATCGACAAACTTTTCACGTTGATACATCTGAACGTGAGCGTCGATCCTGGCGTACGCAAGTTTTTCTTGAGTAAACCGCGTTGATACATGAGGCCCCTAGTCTCAGATTCGCTCTGTATTGTTGACCTTCAGTTTTGAACATCTTCAAAATTTTCAGTTCTAAATCTTTCTTTTTCTGACGTTTCTTTGATTTATCTTTAGGTTTGTAGTCCTTCAGTCTGGTTTCCATGGTTTCACAAACCACCACATCGAATGTGACTCCCTCTGGCCAAGCAGATTCTAATCTCTTGGTTCTTTTCTCCCATTTCCCAGAAATGTCCTGAATTTCTTTCACCAACTCAGGGTTTTTGTTCCTCACCTGTGCTACTGGTGTTTTAAACATTGCTTGTTTGAGTGTTTTATTCAATTGTGCAATATTATTTTTCAAAATATCACTCTGCGTTGGTTGCAGATGGTGTCTTTAAGTTTCAGTTCTCAAAAACAAATGGAAAGGTTCAGCTTCTTTGCTCTTGTTGTCGCTCGCAAAAGGAGGGACTGGGCGGGACAACTCCGACACTGAATGAGTTACAGCAAAGTTTATTTCTTGTTTCCTCTTATGTTCTTCACTCATGCTCCCATTTTATTGTGATGGGACATCCTATATCATTTAATGACCTTAGCATCAACTGCTCTTCTTTCTATCTCAGATTATATCTATAAGGATTATCTAGAATGCCTTACTATTTTTAATAACACATTAAACATACATGGACAAACACACAACGTTCAATTAATTTACACCCAACAATTCTCCATGAGCAAGCACATGCTGCAACAGCGGCCATGAAAACCTTCCTTTTAAAGAGCAGGAATGTTGAGCAGATTCAGGCTCAATTGGAATGGCCATCTGCTTTGAAAAGAGAACAGGAGAGTGGGGCAGAGACAAAGACAGAAAATGGAGAAAGACAGATATAAAGAAGGAAAGAGCTAGGGAGAGATGAAGAGGGAAAGAAAGGGGAAGAGAATATGGACAGATTGGGATGTACTAAGGGTGGCAGCTTGAGCCTCTTCAGGACTGTTGCCTCCTCCAGCAGCAGCAGTAGTCAGGGATCTGGGAAGTGGGGAAGCACAAAGGCTCTGGAGAAGAAGACGGGTTAGTAACACAGATGAGTAAAGGAGGACGGAGAGGAGCCCAGTGCACCATGGTGTATCCCCCCAGCAGTCTAAGCCTATAGCAGCATATCGAAGGGCTAGCCTAAGCCAGCCTGAATATAAGCTTTATCAAAAAGGAAGGTCTTTAGTCTGCTCTTAAACATAAAGAGGGTGTCTGCATCCCAAACTGAAACTGTGAGACGCTTCCACAGGGAGGCTTGAGAGCTGAAGGCTCTGGCTCCCATTCTACTTTTAGAGACTCTAGGAACCACAAGTAACACTGCATCCTGGGAGTGAAAGGTTCTAGCTGGGTCAAAGGGGACTATGAGCTCTATCAAATATTAAAGTGCCTGATTGTTGAGGACTTTGTATGTTATGAGGAGAATATTAAATTCTATTCTGAATTTGACAGGGAGCCAATGTAGAGAAGCCAGTACAGGAGAGACATGATCTCTTCTACCAGTTCTCGTCAACATGGGGCAGCAGCATTTTGGACCAGTTGAAGAGTCTTTAGAGTCAGTAGATATCCTGTTAAGGGTCACAGGGGGCTGGAGACTATTCTAGCAGCTTTTGGGTGAGAGGGGTTCACCCTGGACGGATCCATCACAGGGCCAACACATACAGACAGACAAACATTCACACTCACAGCCACATCTATGGTCAATTTAGAGTATCAATCAGCCTAGTCCCCAATTACATGTCTTTGGACTGTGGGAGGAAAGCAGAGTACCTGGAGAGAACCCATGCAGGCACAGGAAGAACATGCAAACTCTACACAGAAAGACCCCTTGCTTGAGCTAGTGCTTGAACCCAGAACATTCTTGATCTGAGGTTACAGTGCACCACCATGCTACCCAATTTTTAACATAATATTTTGAAATTCCAAATTAGGCCGTGACATTTTCAAGTAGGGGAATGGCTGTTGTTTATTGTTGAAAATGTTTTTTACATGTTGGCCAGAAGCATTAGTTCACAATTTTCAAGGAATGTGTTCTAACAACTTGATGCATTCTAATCTAACATTGTTTAAAAAAAGAAAATATTACATTTTTTAAAGGGTTATCACTACCTTTGAATGAGTCCCTTATTTCTATTGGCAGACAAATAAATGAAACAAAATGCTACGTTCATTGTACATTAATCTTTACCTTGGTGATATCCAATTTACTTTATCCCCATGTAAATAAAAAGATAATTTTATAGGAAAAATAGTGGTAATTGCACACTTTAATTATATATAACATTGATCCAGTGTTCCAAAGGACCCTGGCACACGCCCAATAGGGAACATACAGTATACAGAGCTAGCCAACCTTTGGGCCATCCATCCATCGTCATCTTCCGCTTATTCCTACACATTAAGGGTCGCGGGGGGATTGGAGCCTATCCCAGCATCAACGGGCGAGAGGCGGGGTACACCCTGGACAGGTCGCCAGTCCATCGCAGGGCCAACATAGAGAGACGAACAACCATTCACACTCACATTCATACCTACGGTCAATTTAGAGTATTCAATCAGCCTAGTCCCCAAATTGCATGTCTTTGGACAGTGGGAGGAAGCCGGAGTACCTGGAGAGAACCCAAGCAGGAACAGGGAGAGCATGCAAACTCCACACAGAAAGATCCTGTGCCCAAGCCAGGATTTGAACCCTGAACCTTCTTGCTGTGAGGCCACAGTGCTAACCACTGCACCACTGTGCAGCCCCCTTTGGGCCATATTATAGCCAAAATAATAATAATAATAAAAAATCTGGCACTGAGCTGGTCCATATGTGAAAACAGGATCCACGCAAAGAACACTAGCCCTGTCAGTTTTGCAGTTATGGGTCACATGATTTTTTTAAATGTACTTGAACTTTGCTTAACTTGTCTTGCCTTCATAAATTGAACTTACAGTGGCCATTTGTTTGTTGTGAGGACGTCAAAGAAACGCTTTAATCTCACAAAATAAAACATTCTATAGTGAGAGGAATGTAACGGCCTGCACAACACTACGTGCCATATAAGGAGTCTCCAGCAACAAATCATGGAATGGAGCGCAGCTGGACGCCCCGCCTCGAAGCCCGCAGTTTTCTCTCTCTCTTTTGGAGAAATTTCACCCTTTCCCTGTGTGGCTCTTCCTCAAGCGACAAAGACTTCAGAGAACACGCCTCAGCAGTCCGACCGATGCGCGCGTCTGGACACAGTTATGCGCGGAAAAATATAGCCGCTTGCTCCATATTCCACTCTATCATATCGTCCCATCGCTTTATCTGATGCGCTTTGCAACATTTGCCGTGCGTAGGGGTTTCCACCATTAAAGGGTGAGAACAGTGATGAACAGTGCCCGAGGAAGACATCAAGATTAGACTGCTCTTTAACCTCCTTCTGGACGATGCACCTCCTCCTCTTCATCGCATTGGTATTGTATATAAAGGAGTCTGCCGGTGCCAAGTGTCCCCTCCGGTGTGACGTGAGTACATGTCCGAGTCCAAGCTGCCCCAGCGGCTATGTGCCTGACCGCTGCAACTGCTGCCTGGTGTGCGCGCAGGGGGAAGGAGAGCTGTGCGGCCGCCCGGACGACCTACTGTGTGGGGATGGCCTGGAGTGCAAACCCTCGGCGGGCAAACGCCTGTCTAAGAGCTTCTGCCGGTGCAGGTTCAGCCACGAGGTTTGTGGTAGTGACGGGAAGACGTACGGGAACGTGTGCCAGCTCGAGGCCACCAACAGGAAGGCGCTGCAGCAGGGGCTTCCTGCCATTAGCCAAGTTCAGAGAGGCCCCTGTGACTCCAGTTCAGGTAGTGTCCAACCACTGGTGGGAGTCTTACTTGATGAGGCTAGCCCCAGTGCCCCCACACCTTCACCTTCTCCAGTTTTTGTCTTTAATTTGGAGGTACAGTTTCAAGGTACACCACCAATCAGACCCAGGTATTAGATAACAGGTATTAGAGCTGAACATCCAGACCTGATGTAGAGCCAAGAAAAATCAAAATGCTCTTTTCTTTCTACATTATAATGTCAGCCCCAAGTGTGCAGTAGTTTCTGTTTTATGTTGGCCATCAAAAAAAAAAAACAACTGTATTCCTCTCACTACATAATTTGTCACAATTAATGAAAAAATTTAAGAGAAAGCATTTGCATGGCATGTATGTTAAAAACTAAAATTTAGAATATACAAGAGACAATTGATTTCACCTAAAAGCAAACTATAAAACTTTATTTTACAGTCCAAAACTGCAGTGGTTTCTTCAGTTAAAGATGATCTCAATAATAATAAATAAAACATGTACTCAACTACTATTTTAATCACCTAAGTCACTTTTATTGATGGGTCTAACATAAGTTCACACTTGGACTAAATAAGAATGTCATTGGTAAAGCTGAAAATTGCATCAGCCCCTAAAATTCTCATCTTTGCCATGTTTGCACAGTTTACTGCAGTTTCCAAGAAGTGCAGTCCTGCTGCTGTTGTAGTAGGAATGTGTTTCTCACAGACTCATGTTGACTCATTAGTAAGAGCATGCTGGGCCTCAAACTCTCCCTCCGCCTCCACTTTAATAAGAGCCAGATTAATAACACTCACAGCAGCAATAAACAGTGGTGAACTTTTAAAAGCCCTTTCCTGGACCAGACTAATGTACCACACCTCTGCTTTTGTCCAGAGACTGACCTAGAAAGTCTCTCAACTGAATCGACCCCAACACACAGTTCACATGTGGCCGGAATATTTAACACCAATTTTCCTAAACATTTAGGTTGCAGTTTGGTTTCTGAGAGGTGCTGCCTCATACTACCACAAAGAGTGTTGATATGCACTGCTTTCAGTATGTGTGTATGTTTGTTATATTCTAGTAGAGTACTTGGCCTGTGTATGAAGGGTGTGTTAGTATGCATTTTTTTAATTGATGATGTGCAAACACTAATACCCTTTTCTCACTGCACATACTTAAATACACAAAGATTTTTTTCATACCTGGCTGAAACAGCTTTAAAATGCTGATTAACCTCTTCCAACTGTAGCCTTTCTGTTTTTATTTTGGTTGTCACATTTGATATCGGGACCATAGTCTCACTGTAAAAAAAAAAGAAGTAAAAGTGTTCCCTTTATCTGGAGTATAAAGTAGCATGGAGGGCAGTGACAGTGTCTCCGTGGTTGCTATTTTGTTTTTTTGCTGTATTCTGTTTGTCAAACTCAGTGCTGACCCAAAAACGTAGTAAAAGTGTCTCTACTTGAATCCAAATGGGCAGAATTTACTCCTGAGATGTGAGCTGCCCAAGACAATGACAAAGCTTTCATTGGTTACGTGTACATTGTTGATATTGGAGCTCCAACACTCTTGGTCTGTGTGTACAGGATTAGAAGCGCTGAAAGTTGGCGGCAAATTACCACATTCACTGTCAATCAGAGTCAGTTAACGCTGACATTCATGTTTTCCTGGGAGTTCAATAAATTTGATGATCCCTGAAGTATCTGTTTGTCAAAATATAAATTTTACTTGAAGATGCTTCAGGGTCACATTGACACAAAATCTTGCTGCAATTGAGGAAGCTACAAAGCCACTGCTCAGTGAAAAATCAAATATAGTGATCCAACAATCCACGTAATAGTGATCAAGTATGAAACAAGTCTCTGTTACTGTATTGATAAGTCTCCTGTTTTCTGCTTTTGTTTTCATATTTTAGTGCACTCATATGCTGTAAAACAGGAACTTTTGTGACTTGACCGCCATGTAAACAATGGTCAAACAGCCAGAAGCCAGAATGAGAAACACACAACTTGACAGACCTTCATCAATCTCGTCACCACAGCTGGTGCTGGCATTCAGTGATCCAATGTGTCAGATGTGCTGTTTCACCCATCAGTGTCCTCCAATGGTGGAGACCCCGCTGGCAAATACAGGCAACTATTGTCAGAAACAGTTACTGTGACAGTGATAGTTGCTGCTGTTTCACCATCTCTTCTTCTCCACGCTGCAGGACACTGTGTTCACCAATACATTAACCACTTCCTTAAGGACCCTAGTGGTTGACTGTTACCGTTCGCAGTTGTAATCATGGTCGTTAGAAATAATTGTCCTCCTTTCACCTAGTACAGGTTCCGTTTTCACATTGTCTGTCACACATTCCTGCTAAATCTTCTTGCTGTTTAATAATGTAGTGGAAAAAAAAGGTTACTAGTATACTGCTAGGAGGACTTTTTTTTAACACACAATTGCCTGCTTCTACAAAATACTAACCTTTTAGTATATGACACTGGTGTGGTAATGGTACTTGTTGTATTTTGGATGGAAGCTGAGTCAATGCATGGATTTGCAACAAGCATATTTTAATTACCCCCCCCCCCCACACACACACACACACACACCACACCTCTTACATAAAAGACTGTACATGATGTTATACATTAGAGCTGTAGGGTACCCAAAAATTATGGTTGATCAAGTGAATTTCTGACTAAGGAGGGAACAAGGCTCACTTTAAACAGAATATAGTCATATTTTACATATTCACTGCTATAAAAAACATTCATGGCATCTGTTATTGCTTCGCCATAATATGGGTTACTGACCAGAGGGTGCTTAAAGGCTGAAGAAAGCTTCTTTGACCTCAAACATTGTTTACTGTCACCAGTGATGCTCACAGGTACCACATCCAGCTATTAATAGAGTGACTGGCATACATGAGCCTCTTTATATATAGCTGCTTAAATATAATCTTTTAAAGAAGGTTCAAATGAAACTTACGTTTGGGTTCTATGCTCATCCTTTCTTCAATGTATCAGTTATTGTAACATCTCTACTTTGATCGACCATTAAGTTCTATTAGCGGTAATGCTGACAGGGTCCTTTAAGTTGGCTGGTCAAGAGATTTTTCCATTACCACGAGGGACTGTGCTGCTGCTGAAGCCTAAAATAAATGGCTTCCTCTGTGGGTGAAGATTTTTCCCCTGAGAGTGGCAGATGAGATGGCAGTATTTTAAAACTGCGCATATGAACATTTTTGAATCACTTGTGGCAGTAAGAGAGACAGAGAGAGTTGAGGTTAAAACTTTTAAAAAGTTTTTATATCATGTTTCATCTCAAGCTATTGGTGTGACATGAGGTGTGTTACAGCAAGACACACACACACACACACATTTCGCAGACATAATGCAACAAATACTTTCAAAGGTCAATTTTTTTTTTTTGTATAAATGTGTGTGTGCGTGTGTGTGTGTGTGTTAAGACCATAATAATCACTCAATCTCACCTAGTTATAAGAAAGTCTTAAGTCTTTTTTTCTGACTGCCTGATTAAATGGGGGCTTTCTGGACAGTTTGGCCATCTTGGTCTGTTTCCTTTAAAGTCACTGGCTCCTACATGGATCATTTACACCAAAACAGATTTGTAAGATTTCACAGTCACAAAAATAGTTGTGGTTTGCCACACCCCATTATGGATGTAACACTCCAGTAAAAAAGTTTGTGTGTGTGCATGCGTGTTCGCACACTTGGATATCCTGCATCCCCAGTCATTAGTAATGTGTGTTTGTGTGTCAGTGTGGGTTATGGAGGCCCTTTGGGGGGAGTGATGGCTGGAGCAGATCTAAAAAAAAAAATCTGTTACACTCATCAGCCCATTGCTTCATCTCCTCTCTTATTTTGTTATCATTTCCACAGGAAATATCCAAATCTAATTGGAAGAAACAGTTCAATTTACAGAGCCCATTAGATCATCAAATATATCAAGCATATAATGAAATCTGATTGGCCTTTTCTACATGCGTGGGCTGATTCAGTTTGACATGATGTCTCAACCTGGCTTGCAAGCTCTTTTCCTTTCCATTACTTTAAGAACTCCAGTTGAAAGCCTTTATGTTGAAGTCAGGTCATTTATTCTTAAAAGCAGCAGGCTGATCTATGAATGTGAAGAGAGGTGAAAGGCTGTAAAAGTACTATAATTCTGTAATTCTTCAAAATAAAAGCATTAGCTATGGATCAGAAAATGTGGGATTTTATCAGCAGTAACCTCAAAATACAACAAGGAACAGAAACTCATTAAACCACTTTTTTGGCTTCAGACATTGTTATCCCTTCCCTAAGGCCCTACCCCTGAATTTACTAAGCATGTTACTAGTTTCCATTCAGTATTTTTCATCCCAGCTATGTATTGGAGCTGAGATATTCAAATAAAACATTCCCCTCTCCACTTCTCCATTGATTATTTCAAAATCACTTTCAATTACTTGTCTTTACTGGAGCTACAAAAAGCTGACAAATATGATTTAGTCAGATCAGCATTAATCTAGATACTATGGGTTTTTGTGAAATAAATCACGTCACTACGTGAATCAAACTTTTTGAAGGAAAAATGTACTGTTAGACCACTGTGATGTTTATGAATTTCCAATTTACTCAGGTAGTGTGTACAGGAGGTAGCTATGTAAAAATCAAACCAGAATAAAAGCTGCCACGGATCTCTATACAGCCAGCAACATCATGACTCTTCTTTAAATTATTTCAATGCTAACCAGATAGCAGACACAAATTTTCCTCTACTGAAACTGGATTTATAGACAGGTGTCTGGGGTATAGTTTGAGTATGTTAATGTTAAATGTAGCTTGCCATATAGAATGTGTCACCAGTGTATCAGCAGTCCAAAGTACTGCAGCAATTACTGAAAGCAAGTACTGAAAGCCGCTGGGATAGGCTCCAGCCCCCCTGTGGGAGGAAGCCAGAGTACCCTTGCAGGCAAAGGGAGAACATGCAAACTCCACACAGAAAGATCCCGTGCCTGAGTTGGGGCTCAAACCCAGAACCTTCTTGCTGTGAGGCGACAGTGTTAACCACTGCACGATCAGGCTGCCCACATGCAAATATGTAGAATATTAAACCTTCTTGGTGCAGCTGTTGTCTGACTATGACCATATTGCATTTTTGGTGCCAGTACAGGTCTGTCACATGCTGCCAGCCCTCGGTACAAGTTTAACTTCATTGCTGATGTGGTGGAGAAGATTGCTCCTGCTGTGGTTCACATTGAGCTCTTCCTCAGGTACTGACCCCCTGAATATGTGAATCAATAAATAATGCTGTGATGTGTCAGGCATCATAATGAGGAGGAGGTGGTGCATGAATATTTTATGTTAAAATATCCAAATGAAGCTGATCTGAATCAGGGGTTTAGTTACAGAATGCAGGATGAGCTAGTTAACATAGGGAATACTCTGAACTCCTGGCCTCTTTGTAAAAATGGAAATAACTTCCAGCCTTTCAGCAGGATATATTTCAAAGTTCTATCACAATTAACTCTGTGGACAAAGATGATCTCAAGGGAATCAGGCTGATTTGCACCCATTTCTGTCTTCAGACATCCTCTGTTTGGGCGGAACATTCCTCTCTCTAGTGGTTCTGGTTTTGTGATGTCAGAGCATGGACTGATTGTGACCAATGCCCACGTTGTCTCCAGCTCCACATCAGTTTCTGGCCAACAGCACCTCAAGGTACCAAATCTACCATATCCAATTTTTTTTTGCTAACAGTAATTTGTAGAGGCTTCATGGTTGCTCCGAGCAGCAGAGGGGTTTTGTGTTTTTAAAGGATCTACTTAGTTTGGAAGTTTTTGTGTCACATAATTCATTCAAGGATCTTCAGAAAGTCTGATAATATTTTTATAGCTTTTGGCTGATCACTGGAGTGATCTAGTGATATTATTGAAGACAAACCTTTTGTATACCTGTTTGAGTTTAATGTAGGAAAAGCACAGATCTTCTGTTGATTCTGTTAGCTTTAACATGTGTGGTCACTATCCGTAAATTTCACCACACATGGCTGCATTGTGACAGGCAGTACTTAATTGTGGCCATTGTAGACCTAATGCTTATGATTCCACTAGAAGCACTGCAGTGTGTATCAGGTCAATTCTTGAAGCAGCTCAGCACTCCACAAAGAATATATAGAAAGTTTATCTTTTGACAGAAGGTGCATCAAGCTGCACAGAGCAGTTCAAGCTAGACAGGACGTCCCATACAAATAGCTGCTCAATTTTCAAAATAAAATGCCATGTGCTAAAACATAAAATGACACAATATAAGGAGATATTTGTTGTACATATCATAAAAAACAAATGGAGGGACAACAACCAAATCAGGAGATTATGATCAAATTAACAAAATCAGATGGGCATTATGCTACACACCTGAAATAATGCTGATGTGCTATGCAGCTGTGAAGAGGATGGATACAAACAGTGACACATTTGGAATGCAATGAAGATGGACGCAGTGGAATATAGGGGTTACCCCCTTCATCATTTAACAACTTTGTCACAAAGCCATCCCAATCAAAGAAAAAATGACAGTAATATACATTAAACTAAGTCTCAACTCCCCTCATAATAACCCACTATTGATTGCCTTTACGTAAGGTAATCTTCCTGTTTCAATCTATATGGCAGTGGCGCAAAACAGTGTTATTGCTTGCCATATCAATTTTAGTAATCACTCAAGACTTTGGATCGGTACATATTCTTAACGCAGATCTGCTAATTAGTCATTTATATCATTGTTCTAAGGGGAGTCAGAAATGCTCTCCAAATCATTGTTGTATTTTTTATTAGGGCCTGAGCCTGAAGGTACTTCAGGCGAAGACCCTATTATGTTTGCTCGACACACTCGCCATGTTTGTTTTATTTTTTTTAATGTTTTTTTTAATTTTAATTTTAATTTTTTGTGCTTTAGATAGTCATCCTTGGATATCAATGAATACTTGATGCAATTATCTGATTTATTGAATGTCTTTGATTGATTAACTGATTGAATACTGTTGTGAGTGTTTCTACTATTTAAATGCATCATTTCCTGCTTTAGGCTACACACTGATGAAGACGCTGCCGAAACCATTCTGTGTTAAAGCCCTGTTGTGTTAACCCTTATGTGCATTAAAAAGCTCTTTTGAGCCTTGAAGGACACGAGTGTTGCTGGCCTTTTCTCTTCTTTCATGTATTTTTCAACACAGAAAAAATTCTCTACTTCAAATAAGTTTTCTTTTTTTTGGCACAAGATGATATTATTGTCTGTAAACTCAAACTTGCATTTGTTAACAAAAATATTAGCTGGTTGAACACAGCTGCTTCTACTTCAACATCATATGAACCTCTTCTGTAGGTTGTTGTGAGACACAATGGAGGCAAATAACTACCACATATCAAACTAATTACTTATATCCTCTGAATGATTATGTTTTTATTGTTGATGCTGCTAATTTTCATCAAAATCTAATGTTTGCTCTCCTTCCTGAAGGTCCAGATGCATAATGGTGATGTCTATGAAGCCAGTATCAAGGACATTGACAAAAAGTCTGATATCGCCACCATCAAGGTGAACTCTCAGGTGAATCCATGATGTATTGTCAAGCAGCAAACACTTGGTGCTGTTAGGAAAACTGAATGAAATTCCTTTGCTTTGAGGTAACTTTGTGCAACACAGACTTGAAAATTGAGTACTGATCATGGATTATTTCTGAATGATTCAATTCAATTTCATGCAAGATCTAAGGCACGGCCAAGTTAACAGGAAAACCATTGCATTTTCTTTTAAATTAATTGAAAAATTAAATATTTACTGTTTCAAAAGACAAATCAAACTGTCACAAAAATTACGTTTATGTGAGCCATTGGCTGTCACACAAATGTGGACTCAGACATTTGTCCTGATGTGTTAGGTGTCACAGTTTCATTCAGTTTGTAAAAGCCTTTCCTGGTTGAGTAGAGTCTCCTCACTGACACCTTGGCTTTCTCTGTAGTCCATGTAATCAGACACTTAACAGTTCTATTTGACATAGTGTAGTAACATGGCCTGCTCACAATCTGCTCTAACTCAGGTGAATGTCTATGAACTCTGTGCATTCAGTTGTCTAGGACCTTGGGTTCAGGTTCACCTTCAGAGATGAGAGAGAGGTCAAACACAGGTTTGGGATTAAAGATATATGAAATAATGACCACCTGTCCATGGATATTTTGTGGCTCCCACAGAAAACAGCTGTTTTGAGACTTTTATGCTGCTGTAGATGCTATGTTGAACCAGCTGATGATTTCTTTTCTCTTCAAACACATTAACTCTTGTGCCTTTGTGACCTGTCAATACTCCACAGTTTCCACAAAGTCCAACCCACTTATTGTTCATCACCATCTTTGTGGCATTTTCATTGTGTGCTGCATGTTGCTTTAACACTAATATCTCTCTGTAAGGAAATGGAGGTATTACTATGTTTTACCATCTTACAGGAAAATTTTGATTTTTGAGCATTAAAGACTGTCACAACAGTACAATATAACACATTAGATGCAGTGTAAAACACTTTACTGTTAACACTCAAAGACAAAGCTGGTCTTTGTCAAATATTTATGCATCTGCTCTTTATGAGTTTCAGACTGAAGGTTGATGTCATTAGAACTGGAGAATTGGACTGGAACCAAGAAGAGGAGGAGGTGGATGACCCAAAACACCTCTCTCCCTCCATCTGTGTTGAGCATGTGTTTCTACTTAACTCTGCTCTTTTCCTTTTCCCTCCCTTTACCGTCTTCACCCTTTGAATCCTTCTTTTTAACATTTGAAACAGTCAGACCTCCACATACTGTTCACAGCAGCATATATTAAAGCTGTTTTCACAGCATTATCTTTGAGGTAATATCTCATTGGCTGCTTGTTTTTAAAATGAATCAGCTTGAATACAGGACTGACCTGTAGCAAGGCAAAGCTCTCCTCCCTAGTGGATTATCCTTGTTATTTTTTCCCCCCACCCTACTCTGGGAAGATCTACCCTACACTGCCTCTGATTGGCTAGCGAAGACCTGCCCTGTGAAGATCTGCCCTCCTTTTTCTCTGATTAGCTAGCGCTCACTATCTTCTAGGCATCTTGTGATTGGATGCTCTGCCTTGCACTAGTTTTATCTCACGAAAGGGTTGCTATTTGTGCAGCACCAGTGAAAATCATCAAAAGCAAAGTTAGCCAGCCAATGTTTACCTTATTTAAATGATAATGTATCTTTTAAAATTTGCTTTATTTCTTTGCTTAACTGCAAACACACAATAACATTGAGCTTCATTGAAACTTTAAAAACTCAAATGTGGTAAACAAAATTCAAAAAATTCTATTTCATATTTTTTTAATTATTTGAATTATTATTACATTTTTTTTGGACCATCTGATATCCTGGCCCAATATCTTTGTAGTGTAATCTAATCTTAATGAATGTAAATGTCCCTCTGGGACAAAAAAATGTGAGGACCAAGCATCAGTTTATCCAGATGTTTTTTTTGTGAATCAAAATTATACTATTAAGACCCACAAATGTTGTAATTTCACTTAAGAAGACAAACATGTAAGATGTCAGATGCCCTCTACTGTGTCAGCCAGGAGGTTGTATGAGTAGTAGATCCATCTTTCCCTCATGTGTCTCTAACATTATGACTTATTATGTATATCCTCCCTCCCAGACAAAGCTTCCTGTATTGTTTCTGGGTCACAGCGCAGACCTGAGGCCCGGTGAGTTTGTGGTCGCTATTGGCAGTCCGTTTGCTCTCCAGAACACTGTCACCACTGGCATCGTAAGCACTGCCCAAAGAGACGGCAAGGAGCTGGGCCTCAGGGACTCTGACATGGACTACATCCAGACCGATGCCATCATCAATGTAAGCAAACATACAGTTATGCCCAGAAATATTTGGACAGTGACACAAATTTGGTTATTTTAGCTGTTTACAAAAACATATTCAGGACACAATTATATAATCAATATGGGCTTAAAGTACAGACTCTCAGCTGTATTTGACAGTATTCACATCCTAATTGAAGCAAGGGTTTAGGAATTACAGCTCTTTAATATATAGCCACCTCTTTTTCAAGGGACCAAAAGTAATTTGATAATTAACTCAGAAAGCTGCAAAAAAATAACAAGCTTGCATGGGCTCTTCCCTCGTTAACCTGTCATCAGTTAAGCAGTTAAAAAGGTCTAGAGTTGATTCCAGGTGTGGCGTTTGCATTTGGAAGCTGTTGCTGTGAACACACAATATGCAGTCAAAGGAGCTCTCAATGGAGGTAAAACGGACCATTCTGAAAAAAACAAGAAATCCATCAGAGAGCTAGCATAAATGTATGGAGCGGCCAAATCAACAGTTTGGTACTTTCTGAGAAAAAAAGAGTGCACTGATGAGCTTGGCAGAATCCTTTCCATGGTGAAGAAAAACCCCTTCACAACACCCACTCAAGTGAAGAACACTTTCCTGGTTTAGGTGTATCAGTATCTTAAGTCTACCATAAAGGGAGGACTTCATGAGAGGAAGTCCAAAGGATTCACCACAAGGTGCAAACCATTAATCAGCCTCAAAAATAGAAAGGCCAGAATTGACTTTGCCAAAAAACACCTGGAGAACCCAGCCCAGTTCTGGAACTGCATTCTTTGGACAGATGAGACTAAGATCAACCTGTACCAGAATGATGGGAAGAACAAAGTTTGGAGAAGAACTGGAACAGCATGATCCAAAACACACCACATCTTCTGTAAAATATGGTGGAGGCGGTGAGATGGCATGGGCCTGCATGGCTTCCAATGGCACTGGGTCACTTGTGTTTATTGATGATGTGACAAAAGACAGAAGCAGCTGGCTGAATTCTGAAGTGTATAGGGATATACTGTCTGCTCAGATTCAGCCAAATGCAGCAAAGTTGATTGGACAGCGCTTCACAGTACCTTCAGTTGGACAATGATCCAAAACATACTGCAAAAGCAACCCAGGAGTTTTTTAAAGCAAAGAAGTGGAATATTCTGCAATGCCCAAATCAATCACCAGATCTCAACCCAATTGAGCATGCGTGTCAGTTGCTCAGGACAAAACTTAAGGCAGAAAGACCCACAAACAACTGAAGACAGCTGCAGTAAAGGCCTGGCAAAGCATCACCAAGGAGGAAACCCAGCGTTTGGTGATGTTCATGGGTTCCAGACCTCAGGCAGTCATTGCCTACAAAGGATTCTCAACAAAATATTGAAAAGTAACATTTTAGTTAGGATTATATTTATTTGTCCAATTATTTTTGAGCCCCTGAAATGAGGAGCGTTTGTATAAAAAATAGCTACAAGTCCTACATGTTTAATCATATATTTTTGTTCAACCCCTTGAATTAAATCTTAAAGTCTGCACTTCAAATCCATTGTAGTTGTTTCATTTCAAATCCAGTGAGGTGGCAGAGCCCAATTCATAAAGATTGTGCCTCTGTCCAAATATTTCTGGGCCTAACTGTAGAAGCAAGCTCTGTGTGTGTGTGTGTGTGTGTGTGTGTGTGTGTGTGTCTCCCCTCTTTTGTGTCTCCTCATGGCCCCAGTGTGTTTTGAACAGTGGTGTACATATAGATTCAAGCTGTCTTGTGCCAAAAATGGTGCACACTTTATCAGTCAACAATGTGTTTTTTTCCCTCACAGTACGGGAATTCGGGAGGCCCTCTCGTTAATCTGGTAAGATATTAGTTTCCTACAATAATCTTTAGTTGATAGTTAACTATAGATATTATCATCAAAGAGAGATTTGATTGGCCGGAATCTATAGTCCATGATGACATCAAGAGAGGAAGCTGTTACAACTGTGATAATGAGTCACCTCAGCTTTCAAATGTGAAAGGCCATGAATGACATTGAGCTTTTATATGTTTGTGTTTGAGGATGGGGAGGTGATCGGCATTAACACTCTGAAGGTTGCAGCAGGAATATCGTTTGCCATCCCATCTGACAGGATCACTCGCTTCCTAAATGATTCGCTGGACAAACACAGCAAAGGTGAGTTTCAGCCCATCAATCATCGAGAGAATATCCAGATGAATGCTGAGACTAACTGAGTTCTCTTTCAGACATGAGGTCAGTAAAGAAGCGTTTCATTGGGATCAGGATGCTGACCATCACACCAGCGTAAGTAGAGATGGGAGATAGCAGTGGTATCTTGTGTGATAATATATCATCCACATTGAAAATGGTCTGTTTGGTCTTTTAAGTCTAGTGAATCTCACATTATTATAATCACAAGGTACAATACAGTAACACCTGACACTGTCAGATTAAAAACTATGGAAAGAAAAACAAGAAAAGGTCTTATAATTAATGATTTCTCTTTCCTTGCTGCCATTTGAGATAAATATGCAAACTTCTGATGCAAATATTTCTATGCTGAACACCTTCAATACTACCTAATAAACGTTTTAGAGTTAGTCTTGATTGCTCTCAAAACTAGTAAAACTTGAGACCAGAAGAAGGAAGCTCTGAAACTCTCCAGTGGTTGTTACAGACAACAGAAAATTTATTTTGACAGTGAGTCTTAACTTATACATTAATTTATTTAATTTAAGCTTCAGGTTCAGCTGCCAAGAAAGAGGAGGTTTTATTTTCTAAACAAAGTCTCTGTGCTAGATAAAAATGTTATTTCAGTTCTCTTTGCTTTGGCTTGACTGCAGGAATGTATGCATCTGAATTCCTTTGTGTTTTGGTTATCATATATCATGAAGTTCTAAGATTTATCCCAAACATAAAGGAACAGTACATCCCTCAGGCCAGGTGATCCAGCTACCCTCCTGTACACTATGTACATTGATGTATCTGTAAATTATGCAGCTGTTAATACATTAAAGTTCCCAAAGTTCCCTTCAACTTTTCAAAGGGGTCCTGAAAATACCTTGCAAAACACACACGCGTGCGCACGCGTCATTTTGGCAGTCTGTATAGTCAAGTGAACTTTATTTGTATAGTGCCAAATCACACAAAAGTTATCTCATGACGCTTTACAAGTAGAACAGGTCCAGTACCACACTCCTTCAATGAATTTACACCCAACAGTTCTCCATCAGCAAGCACATCCTGCAACAGCGGTGACGAAAACCTTCCTTTTAACAGGCAGGAATGTTGAGCAGATCCAGGATCAATTGGAATGGCCATCTGCTTTGACCGGTTGAGGGGAAAGAGAACAGGAGAGTGGAGCAGAGACACAGACAGATAATGGAAAAAGAGGGGCAGAGATGAAGAGGGAGCGAAAGGGGAAGAGAATAGTGGGCAGATGGGGATGTGCAGCTGGGCAGGGTGGCAGCCTGAGCCTCTTCAGAACTGTTGCCTCCTCCAGCAGCAGTCAGGGATCTGGGAAGTGGAGAAGCACAAAGGCTCTGGAGAAGAATACGAGTAACACAGATGAGTATGAGAGGACAGAGAAGAGAAGAGAAAAGCCCTGTGCACCATGGGAGATCCCCCCAGCAGTCTAAGCCTACAGAAGCATGTTGAAGGGCCAGCCTAAGCCAGCCCTAAATATAAGCTTTGTCAAAAAGGAAGGTCTTAAGTCTGCTCTTAAACATAAATGGGGTGTCTGCATCCTGTACTGAATCTGGGAGATGGTTCCACTGAAGGGGAGCCTGATTTTGTGTGTGTGTGTGTGTGTGTGTGTGTGTGTGTGTGTGTGTGTGTGTGTGTGTGTGTGTGTGTGTGTTGAACAGGCTAATTGAAGAGTTGAAGCAGCAGAACCCAGACTTCCCTGATGTCACTGGTGGCATCTATGTTCATGAGGTTGTTCCTCACTCACCTGCACAGAAGTATGTTCATTTATGACTCAGTCATGACTGAAAGAGTAATTATTGTTTTTATCTTTAAAACCACTGACCTGTAACAGTTATACCCACTGTGTCCATCTACAGAGGAGGTATCAGAGATGGGGACATTATTGTGAAACTAAATGGCAGACCTCTGATAACAACAGCTGATCTTCAGGGGGCACTGCAGGAAGAGACACCTCTTCTCCTGGAGGTCCGAAGGGACAACGATGACCTGCTTTTCAATATTGAACCTGATGTGATCATGCAGTAGATGTAGAAGATCGGACTCCAACATGTTGGATGGTGATGCTTTGCTCCAGTAAGCACTGAAATGTCTGTGGAGCTGCTAACATGATGCACCAATGAAGAAGGCAATGTGTAGAACAGACCAGGAGGTGAACACGTGCTTCCTGCCCACTCATGAACCTCAGAGCTGATGCACCATGTTATGCCCCTTAATACTTGATTGTGTAGCTTTGATCTTATAGTTTCAAGTCTGAACATGAAATATTAATTTCAAGCAATAGTGATTGACATGTTGCACATAACAAAAATGATAATAGAGGAGCAGAGCTGAAGAACGTTTGGGATGTCTGGAGGTATGCTAATAAAGCATCTATGGGCTGAAGGAAATATTGATTAGACCCTTTTCACACTAGACATTTAAAGTATGTTTATTACATTTATTATTATTAACAACATCACAATATCAGCACAAGGCTAAGTGCATTTGATCCTTCTCATAAAAAAGGTACAAAACACTTGTCTCAGCCAGTACATCCACTATGAGCGTTACCATCAACCTACCTATTGTGCAAAAGCTTGCAACAGATAAGTTTACATAGATATAGTCCAGAACAATTTTGCATACTCTATTAAAATATGTTTTTATTTCTATATTTTTAGCCATTCAATCAACAGAACTGAAACATAACTTTTTAGAGATTCCCTGAAATCTGCAAAATAGAAAATACCTCTATCCACTTGTCTAAGAGTTAGGTGTAGGTAACTGGACTTCTTTTTGGTGTATACCAAAAGGAAGTCCAGTTGCCTACACCTAACTCTTAGTCATGCTGGTCATGGTAGTCTGAGAACCTTCACTGACACCTCTATCCATTAGTTTTAATGAAACTATTTGGAGATCACAATTAAAGAATAATTCTCATGTTAAACTGATATTGAGCTTCCTCTCTGGTAAATGAGGCCAAAGTTCACGTGCCTTAAACCTTCTAAGTGTCAGCAGGGGGCAACTCCTGGAATGCAAATGAGGTCTGAGAAAATAAGACAACTTCATTTTAGATTCACCTGTAATTGACACGATGTAGTAGGATTGGGCGGAGACGGCAGGAACATGTGCCTACCAATATCCAGCCACTTCTGCACTGTCCTTATCAATATTACCAATGTCCATCAGTGACCAGTCCATTAATTTTATACACAGTAGTACCTTCAACACCGAAAACTGATCTACAATCAGATTTTAAACCCAAGGCTGAAGTAGTGAAAGTATCTAAGAAATACTGTAACTGGTTCCAGACAAACACTCTAACCCACCAATCACGCGAAAGCAGAGACACTGAACACTCAGGCAGCAGCATGTGGATATTGGCAGCCAGCAAGCAACAACTTGGGGGATCTCTTCAGAGTTTAGAGAAGTCAAGTGTGCAGTTGCGGAATATTGATGATAATAATGTTCCCGTCCATTTGACGTGTTTTTTCACCTTGGTAATGGCATTAAAAGAGTTCTCTCCTTTCACACATGCACCCTTTGGCTTATAGTGTCAGTATTCTTTTGTTATTATGTAGACCTCATCAAGACCTTTTAAAATGATATATGAAACATTTTCAAGCAAGATGCCATCTACACGCTTTTTGCACCAACCTCTTGCAGTATAGACGAAAAACCTGATCTGTATGTCAGTCCCTAATTATTTACTTGTTTTTCCCCAATTATCATGATTTGCTCTATCAGCTTTAGATGATGTCAAATTGTAGTCCAAAATATCAGTTTCCCCATGGAGCACTTTTATGGCCTCACAAATGTCAAAATTAAAGCTACGCACTAGGATTGACATGTCCAACTTGCTCCTCTCCAGCTTGACCATCTCACCAAAATATCACCTCCGGTTAAAAAAGCCAAGACAGCATTGGCCAACATTCAAACTGATGTGTGATGTCCCACCTGCCCTGTCCACTTCTTACTGTATGCTGTCTTCAGATGATCTGAAGAAATCCTGTAAACAGCCAAACTCAACGATTACTTTCAGTGCTAGCATTCCACTCTTCTCATTGGAACCAACATCTGATGTTTTTCCAAAACATTAACTTTTGATGTTACACCATGTCTACCTCAGATAGGTGCTAACATTTGGAGATCATTTGTCTCATAATTCCACACCAGAACACACTGATAAGAACTATTGCTTTTGTATCTGCTTGTCATTAACACATTGTTCTTGGAGCTAAATGTAGGTGACGATGATACTACATGTACTGTACACTCCAGGTAAGGTTCAACAAGTGTTCAATACAGTTTGTACTATGAATCTTTGCATGTCAATGCAATAGATACAAGGCTGCAATTACTTGAAGCAAACTGGCAGGACTAAAGCTGGAGGCATATAAATAAGGTGCAGATATTTTCCAGAACATTAACTTTATTTGTGTCAGACATTTGTAGGCCTATTGTTGAAAATGTGTTCTTTTCAGTTCTTATTCTTTAAGGATATCCGGCTGCAAACTTGCAGTCGAAGTTTGAGATGCTATCAATGTCCATGAATGTGTTCAGCCTTGTAACTGGTTGATGGTTGTTGGGTCCTGAATGCTGTATGCAGTCCTTCCATAAGCAAATGTGAACTAAGTGTGTGTTGATGTAGATGAGCTTTTGTATTCTGTAATCTCACCACTGCTGTTGCTGTGGTTGTTTTAATATAAACAGATTTACATCACCAGGACCAAAAGTGTCACTACATGTCTTATATCTTGTTGTGGTGTCTGGTCATGTGGCAGATTTTCATGAAAGCACACCAAGAAACCATCCCTGGGTGTGCCCTCAACGTGGTTACTATAATCATTCCCTAGAGGTGGTGAGTGTCTCTCTCTCTGGAATGCTGAGTGGAAAAAAAGACAAATGGTTTTTGGGGTTCAGTAATGTCTGTATACACAGATGTTGATGAATGTAGCAGAAACCAGCCAAACTCCATGTTAGTACGTTAGTTCTTCAGGAATTACCAAGAAATGCATATGCCCCCCGAATTATTATTTGCCACGTAACCCAGAAGAACCATTCACTGCTGAAGAAGCAAATAAGGAGCCTCTGTATAATTAATACTTAGATTCTCTAATTTAACTTTAGAAATTATTCACCATTTCAGGATCATTTCAAAGGATTGAGCTACTCCAGTCAAGTACAAAACATGACTAGATTTTATTTCTAAACGCTGCTGAAATATTGATTTTCTTTACCTTTCATTACTACTAGAATTTGACTCCTACCACTAGGACAATTGTCCGTGTCAAAATGCATCACTGAAAAGCTCCCACAGAGAGAGATGTGTGATTGAGCACGGGTTAAAAAAGTACTGGACATTCCTTCTACTAGATTTAGCAAAAAACTATTTATCATCACAAATTCACATTTTTAAAATGTGGTGGTGCTGTAGAAGAATTTGTCTTTGATGGGAGGGAGGGGCTCTTGTTCTGTTGGAGCAGACAAAGAAGCTTCTGGCTGAAGACTTTGTTACACTTTACATATACAGTTTAATACCTTGTTCTAAGTTACTCAAAACTGGACAGTTCCAAAATAAATGAGCAAGTGAACCCTTTGTAGTACCATGTGACACATGGAGCAGGCGGGTTAAAAACTCTTGCTTATCTAAAGCTTATAGAGCAACTCTATATACCAAACAAAGCCTCCTCCCACAGCTCTTCTGACACAGGGGTACCCAGTTCCATGGCCCAGGCCTCCCTGAGATGACCAGTTTCTACTGCAAGTGTTAAAAATGACTGGCCTCTGTGAGATGATGAACTTTTGATCATGTTCTGTTCATATATCACCATCATATCAGGAGTTGGTTGTGTATAAGTATATGACGTGATTGTTTGTATTAAGTTGTGCAGGCTGCTAATCACACCCGTACTGTCAAGGCTGAATGACAAAAACAACAGGACAAGATGACCTGACTGTGCAGGAGGCAGGAGTACTAATCAAGAAGTGTGATATGCATGAATGTAAAATTACGTATGTAAAAAAGGTGTAGCCTCAAGCATATATTCACTGTCTGTTAATATCTTACTCAGACTCTCTGCTGCACTCTCACGGTGCATGTAGTGGGGTCTCCAGATATATCTGTGTCTGCTTTGCTGTATGAAATAAAGTGCTGATTTGTCTAAAGCAGACGACTCCGGTTGATCTCTTCTCATCAACGGACTCTGTGAAGTCGGCATACTTCAACAATTTGGGGGTTCGTCCGGGATGAGAGTGAGGTCTTAATTTGGCTGTTTTGACAGAGCACAAAGGACACCACAAACTCTGGTCGACCAACAGAAATATGGTAAGCAGAAACCTGTTACAACAAATTCTGCACATTTGAGAATTCTACCAAATTAAGAGTTAACAGTGTCCTAGTGTTAAGTTCCAAAATTATGGAGTCTATGGTGAAGAATGAAAAGAGTGAATAAGAGTTGATATTGTTCTTGGTTTGGCAACCCCACTATTCTCTGACGAGGAAATAGGGCCTTGGGTTAAAGTCCCATTGGGTTAAAGTCCCATAAGGCGCTGGGTTAAAGTCCCGGGGAATTCAGGACCCCCGAATTCTATTACATATTTTTATATTGTATGGTCACAGTGGACCAGAGTGAATAAGAGTTGATATTGTCCTTGGTTTGGCAACCCCACTATTCTCCGAAGAGGGAATAGGGCCTTGGGTTAAAGTCCCATTGGGTTAAAGTCTCGGGGAATTCAGGACCCCCGAATTCTATTACATATTTTTATATTGTGTGGTCACAGGGGACCAGGAAAATTTTAAGTCCCTCTGAGGGAAAGAGTGATTTGTGTGTCTCAAACATAACGTCTCTCTGTTTCACGGAAACCTAGCGGTGTTAACAAAGTGAACGGAACCTCACAAGACAATATTGTTTGACTGGGTCAGTTGCTCGGTCGAACTCCATACAAACTGGCTGGCACATCTCACTGTTAGGCAGGGACAGATGGACAGAGAAGTTAATAGAGAGACTGTTGATGTTTGGGGCCCAAGGACTCAAGGCCGCTGGGGCAGCAAATGAAAAATATTTTGCTTGTAATTGGGAACGTGGGTTCAGATAAAGACAAAGAAAGGGCAAGAAGTGAGGCAAAGAGAAGAATAGAGGAGGTGTTAAAACAAAGCAGAGCAGAGAAAGAGGACCGGATGGCACTTGGAGAAAGAAAACAGGGAAAAGAGGGATGAGGCTAAAAAGAAGGGTGACCAGGCAAGGCTATTGGAAAGGAAGAAGTGGAGGAAAGAAGAGAAAAGACATGAGGAAGAGAGAAGTGTGTGGTATGGTCTGGTTATGTTTTGACAGGGAGCGGAACATGCAAATTGAAAAACCCTCCCCACCAAGGATGAAGGAGGAAGATGATGAGAGAAGAAGGACCTTATAACACTTGACGAGATAGAGCTCAGGAGTGAGGTATCAGGACATGATATCACAAAATCCAAAACACTACCACCACGTAGTGCATCTAACATGACACTGCGCAGCCACAAACCAGCGCCAACACAATACCCCTTGCTGCAAATGGGAGAGGGCAGAGGTGACAAATACAAACCTCTTGCATTAGGTGATGTGCAATCAATCCTTGATAAAATGCCTCCACCAGCAGAGGGAGGCGGACGCTGACACTAATGAAGACCCTGATGACATGCCACTAACAACAGTAATAGACCCCTTAGGGCAAGCTCTTCTGAGCAAATTTCCACTCCCTTACACGGCTGTCATTCCTAAACTAACCTGCAGCTCATCCCAGCATCCTCGAGAATATCTGACTCAGTCTAAAGATGAGTGGACCAGAAACACCTGGTGCCACCCCGGGAAGGCTAGGGTTCAACAGGAATGGTTTCGCAAAGCTGTGTTGGATGGAGTGCCTGAATCGGTAAGAGAAAGCATGATGAGTAACCCTGACTTACCAGGAAGTGATTCTACCATATGGGAAAAGCATCTTGTGCACCACCTGCAGAGAGCCAAAGATGAGGCGAACAAAGAAGAAAATTCAGTAAGAGATCTTCGAACACAGTTACTGAAGCTGCAGCTGGGAGAGGCGAGACAAAAGGTAAATGACAAAATGAAAAAAGAAACTATGATGCATAAACAAATTATGTCTGGCAGTTTGCAGAAAATGGCTGGGGAGCTGTGTCCCGGCTGCCCCCCTGGACCAGAGACACCAGATCCGTTCCCAGTACCCCCATAGGCCCCCCCAACCGAGACCACATGGTCCACCAAGGGGACCAGCCGCCCAATGGCGAGCTCAGAACTCGTGGGGAGGATACAGGGGAGGAGCTCGAGGTGGAAGGGGCTGGGCGAGAGGTGGATGAGGCCATGGAGGACTGCCTCAGGGACAGAATGCAGGAGGTGAGTGCTACATATGTGGAAAACGTGGACACTGGGCAAGAGAATGTCACATGCAGGGACCTGCACCACGTGGGCATGGAGGTAGTGGCGGACCACCCTGAGGAATGAGGGCCCCTGATCCTGAGGCAGCACTGGTCCAGGATGAACAATATCCCCTGATAGAAGGGGACGAGTTGGAGGGGCCCATCACCTATCAACAACAGTGACACACCCCACAGAGAAACCCGGATGACATAGGTAAGGCAGATCCTATGTTATCTCTAAGGATGTTGGATGACGACCTGACATTTTTGGTCAACACGGGAGCCACACTCTCAACTTTAAACTCTGAACCACTACAAGAGACCATCTCCTCGTCGTCGTTGGACAGAAACTGCCGTTCACAATACCACTGAAAACCCAATTAGGTAAACAGACACTTTTGCATCCATTTGTTGTCTCTCTGCGTGTACCTGCTAGCTTGTTGGGGCGACATCTTCTCATCAAACTGGGAGCCTCCGTCCTATGCAGTCTGGATGGACTCACTGTGACTCTACCAGATGGAACGTGCCTCCGATGTAATACTAACACCCACGGAGCAGGGCAGTACCTTCTTAAGCCACTGGAGAACGAGCTGGCAGACATCTATTGGGGTATGTTACAGCCTGAAACCCCCTTATGTAATGGCCTCCTGTCTGCCTACCTGCAGTGGAAACCCTGGATCTCCCTACTCGAGCCCTACATCCCTCCGCCCGACCCACCTCATGTTACCCTCTTCTACGACCGAATGAGCGATGAGTGGTATCAGGAAGAATTTGAAGCACACCGAGAAGGTTAACAATGGCAAATCACTTCACAAAATATTTATGCTGGTCCAGAGGGTGTAGCCGCGGCCACAATCCTCTCCAAAGAACAGATAGTATGGTATCGTATGCAGGACGAAGCAGTTCCACACGTTTCCCTCGCATTACATCCTAACCATCAAGCGAAAGATCTTGGCCTGATGGTCAAAAAAGCCACAGCAGCCACCGATTGGATAGCTACTCAGATACCTGCTGTCTTGTTCTCACCCACCTGCAAAACCTATTGCATTAACCTAAAAGTAACAGACACAGTCAAGCTAAAACATGATCACGTTCCTACAAACCACGGTAGGGAAAAGATGGACCAGCCGTCAGTGGAAGAGATGTTATCTACCCTCCCTGAGGAATTGTGGTCCCAAAGGCCTAGTGATGTGTCGTTCGCAAACGAGCCGGCTCTAAGAGCCGATGCTTTGTAGTAAACGAGAAGAGCCGATGCCCGTCGGAGGGAGCCGAATCTTCAGCCGCCTGCTCAGCAGCGGTCTGTTCATGGCTCCGTTCCGCGGAGAATCCATGCAGGCGGGGGCGGGAGCTTATTTTGATGGGCACATCATGCGGCCAATCACATGCGAGGACAGACCAGGATCATACCATTATGTGAAAGAAGGAAGGGGGACAGACGCTCCAAAGACCGTGAATGTAGTGGTACAGGCCAGGTACACACACGGCAGAGAGAAATTCCACAGCTGATCCTGTACTGGAGGTGAGGTCCTACCTTCAGGAGCCCCTCATCCAGAGAGCTGAAGACCCACTGAAATGGTGGGAGGCCAAGGCTTCATGCTACCCACGCCTGGTTAAGGTAATGGTAGGAAGACTCTGCATTGTTGCAACATCGGTCCCCTCAGAGAGAGTCTTCTCAAACACAGGACAAATTGTAACAGAGAGGAGAAATCGGATCAGCCCATCCAAACTGAGGCATCTGGCTTTCCTGAATGCCAATCTCCACTAGACACTCTGTTCATACTTTGTTCACACTTTGTTCATTTTATTTGTATGTTTGATTTGTTTGATTGCTGTGGTTGTGTTCAGTTTTAAAAGTTTCATACATAAAAAGAAAGGGTTTATGAAAACACTGAATCAAAAATTGCTTGTGATACTGAATGAAAACTGAAGAGCCATTTGGGAGCCATAAGAGCCGGCTCTTCTAAGAGAGCCGAGCCAAAGGAGCTGAATCTCTGAGAAGAGTCAGAATGCCCATCACTACAAAGGCCCACAGATGTAGGGCTCACTGATTGTCAACCTTTTACATTTTCAGTGGTAGACACCACTCCCTTATGGATCAAACAATATCCCCACAAACCAGAAGAAGAAGCAAGTATAGCTGACAATATTGCAGGTCTCATCAAATCCGGGGTATTAGAATCATCCACCTCCGCATGGAACACTCCCATACTCCCGGTCGAGAAACAAGGGACAGGTAAATACATACATATATATCTGTGTCTGCTTTGCTGTATGAAATAAAGTGTTGATTTGTCTAAAGCAGACGACTCCGGTTGATCTGTTCTCACCAACGGACTCGGTGAAGTCGGCGTACTTCAACACCTCTCACCCGAAAGCCGGTGGGATACGCTCCAGTCCAAAGAATGAAGTAATTACCAACTAACTGAAAGGATATTTGCAGTCCAGAAAAAAGTAACCCCAGGGGAGAGGTCTCTGAGACAGAAATGGATTCAATTTTTAACAAGAGTGGGAAGAACTCATTAGGAAGGTTCCACCAGCAGAAAGTGAGAGCTTTCGCATTTGCAGCTCAGTAATCGTATTTTAAATACTGGAAGGCCAAGGCCACTCCTTATCACATTGTTCTGCAGATGGGCTTTAGAAATATGGGATAGTTTACTTGCCCAGGTAAAAGAAAAGATAACCTTATCCAGTAGTTTATAGAAAGTACTGTTGACCCATCCTGGGCATACTCCACCTCTCGCCCAGAGGCTGCTAGGATAGGCTCCAGTCCCCCTGTGACCCTTAACAGGATAACTGATAGAAAATGGATAAATGGATGGAAGCTGACACTACTGGATTTGATAAACCGATAAATTATCTGCATACAAATTCACAAAGCTTTCAACACTACCAAATTTTATGACATGAATACCTGAGTGACTTCCAATTCCTATTTTAAGAGGTTCCAGTGCAATATCAAACAGCAAGGAAGAAAGAGGGTCACCTTGTCTCACCCCTTGCTGCAGGTTGAAAGGTTGGCATTGGTCTGTATTTGTCAAGATAGAAGACAGTGGATTTGAATACATTATTTCAAACCACAATAAAATGTTTGGGGTTTGGGCAAAATTTCAATGTCTGCAACATTTAAGGGCCATTCGATCTGACTGGATGGCTTCTGGGCATCAAGGCATGAAATAGCAGTTTCTGTGTCCCTGTCATAAACAGAAATAATGTACACACATAGGCAAATGTTACTAGAAAGGATATATCCATGGAATGAATCCAGTCTGATCAGCATGTACAATTGTTGAGATATGTTTACCCACACAGGACTTCTTCTGGTCACAATTCAGGAGAGCAATTGGTCTATAACTTACAGCAGGGGTATGCAATTAAAATTCTAATAGGTCCAGTTTTAAAAAAGGCTTCAAGCTTGGTCCAGAGGCCTATTGCAATTTCTTTTATGACCATAGATTTCACTGATAGGCCTACGCCTGCATGTTAGCCAGCAGTCAAGGTGGGCATTATGACTCAGTGGCATATTTATGTAAGTAGACTTTAACCTAGTTGTATCATTGTCTGTTTGGTCAACAATGAACTTTCAGATCAAATGAAGTAGCCTACATTTCAGTGTTATTTCAACAGTATTTATTGTCTGTTTTTTCCAAATTAACCTTAAACATACTGTCCAGCAGGGGGGCCACATAGGTCTTAAAGTGCATTCAATAATATCAACAATTATGAGTCATTTCTGCATTCACATTAAATATGTGACAATATCCTTTTCTGTTTCAAGTAAGCATTTTGCTATTCAGCTGCACATAACAATACAAAATAAAAACCTGAGAGCTTGAGGAAAGACCTATGCTCATTTAAAATAAAATGCTGAACTACTTTTGACGTGCCACCATTTCGGAGCATATCAGGCACTAAACTTAGTGCTGCGTGGAGGCATAAACATATACCAGTCCTCCACTTGTTTTTAAATGTTTGGTTCTCACTATTTACCTTTCTTCTCTTCGAGCATGCCATCCTTCTCTTGAACCACAAACTGAATGAATTTTCCTTCTTACCGTCACTGGGATAGGCTCCGGCCCCCCTGCAACCCATAACAGGATAACTGGAAGAAAATGGATGGATGGATAGATGGATGGATGGATGAATAGACAGTGAAAGGTACGAGCTGTACATCTCAAATACTGAAAGCAACTTGATGATATCCATCAGACAACCATTAAGTTCTGTTTTTACGATGATTTAAATGAAATAATGTAGCTTCTCACCACTGCCTTAAAGGTCTAACAAAGTGGAATCAGAGACCTCTACATTATGACCAGTGATAAGAAACTCATCTATAGGTGCTACCATATGCCCAGTAAAAGATTAATCATTGAGAAGAGAGCTGAAGCGGCAGCTGTATGTTACCTTTAAATCAAAATGATATACGGCTATGGTCAGAAACTAAGATCATATATTACGATACATCCATCCATTTTCTATACTCCTTATCCATTAAGGGTTGGGGGGGGGGGCTGGAGTCTATCCCAGCTGGCATTTGGCGAGAGGCTGGGTACACCCTTGATAGGTCAACAGTCCATCACAGGGCCGTTAAGAGCAATTAATGACTCAGTATCCTGTTCAAGGATACACAGATATGGTCACCACGGGGAGTGAGGATCGAACCAGTGTTCCTTTGGTTGCTAGATGGCCACTCTACCCCTGAGCCATTATGATGCATAGAATTTGTTATACTGTATAGTAGGTCACAGGAAATCAGGAAATTGTCAATTCTCGAGTATGATTTGTGGACATGAGTATAAAGCTGTCAGTAAGAAACAGCAGTCGCCTAATCTTAGCCATACTCCTATCCTTAAGTCATTCATAGGTTACACTGAAGCTATTGTAGGAGCCAGTTATGCTGAATATCTGGCAAGGAACAGATCAGAATAACAATTAAAATCACCTCCAATAATAATATTGGGGTTAGAGATTGGTATCATGTCAAAAACATTTCGAAACAATCCAGATAGTCACCATTAGGCTGGCATAAATATTATTGATATTTGAAAGGTATTTATGTGACCTGAAATCATTAAGTATCTGCCATAAGGGTCAGCTATCATAAATTTAAGGTGAAAATGAATGTTTTTACAAAAATGAATAGTTACACCCCTGGGCTTATGCATAAAAGGTGCTTTGAAGACCTGATAAATCAAATTTGCTCTCATTCTATGCCCCCCTGTGTGTTTCTTGAAGAAAAATTACATCTGGCTTCAATAATTTGAGATGTGAGTAGACACACCCTTTTTAGTTACATGACCAAGGCCCTGCACATTCCATGAGACTTATGTTAAGTTATTGATGCTGCTATATGCAGTATTGTTAGATACTGACATTAACCCTGTGAAGAGAGCGATTCACAAAATAAAAACCCACATAAGACAGCAACAAACACAACACACCAATGTGTGGAACAAAGCACCAAAAAATTCTTTTAACATATTCCCTATCTCCCCACAAATTGCTTCCCCAAATGAAGAAGGGTGTCCAGCCCAAGACCGCTAAGTGCACGCCAGGTGGCAACCGCCAAACAGAAAGTAGAGAGCTGGGAAAAAAAGAAAAAAACAGCTACGACAAGCCAGCTCAACTGCATTGCTGTTCATGGCTGTGGTTTACAAAAAAAAAGTTTCAGTCTCAGACCAAATATTCTCTGAATAGCAGAGTCATGTTGAAACATGATCGAACCTCTGTTGAGCATACAGAAGCATTGGAGTTTTCAGGATTTGTTCCTATATCACTGCCTCACTCACCGGGTGCAGAGAATATTGTACATTGTACTTGAAGTCGAGATTTGAGGGGAAGAGGAAGCGGTGGCCCATCCTGAGTTTCCCCAGGCTGCCCAGCACCTTGCTGAACTCTCGCGGTTGTGGCAGTGTAAACCAAGAAAATAAGAACTTTCTTGCCTCTTTACCAAAGCTCTCGCTCGTCCGGAATCGCAGGATGAGCGATTTCTCCTTGATAATGGCTCCGTCCAGGAGTGGTGGATGCAGGGTGAGCAGTTGATAATCACCTTAGACTGGAATTTTTCTCTCAAAGAAGCTTCGGTATCAAGGCTCGATTAACTGCGTAGATTTGCCCACTTGTTCTTTTTCAGGGGGACAGATAATATTATTAATGTAGTGAGTGTGTGAGGAGGGGCTACACAGACTTCGCTGCCCCATCGAACTTGACTGACTGGTCAATTACCAATTGCTCTCATATACTTTGCTTATATGCATCTGATTGCGGCACTGCCTGTGATTGGGGAAAACTGATGTACACTACTCACAATAAGTTAGGGATATTGTTATTTTCATGAGTGCTTTTCCTATTTGGTCTGAATTTTAATGAAATAAGTAAAAGTTCCCTTTGGTATCACTAATAATGAATGAGAAGAAACACCATTTTCATTAGTTTAATATCTAATACCCCAAAAATTTAGACAATAACAAGGACAGCCCCAAATAAAAAAATTGACAATGTCAGTAGCGGTCGTTTCCACCATTTGCCGCAATGACAGCTTGACAGCGACGTCTCATGCTCCTCACTAGCCTCATGATGTTGTTCTGAGGCAATGCGTTCCACTTTTCCACAAGTGCTACATGCAGTTCTGCCAGGTCACGTGCGGGTGGGGTATGATCATCCAATCTCTGCTTCAGCTGGTCCCAGATACGCTCTATGGGGTTCAGGCCAGGGGACATTGCCGGCCATACCATATGAGGCACTCCGACTTAGTCGAGCTGTGAAAATTCTGGCACAATGTGGTGGCGCATTATCATCCATGAACAGAAAGTTGGGGGTGTGCTGGCGAAATTGGGGGATGATGATGGGTTCTATGATGTCTCTGAGGTAGAACGTGCAGTGACTGAGCCATCCACAATAACCAAATCTGTTTTGTGCTGACTGGTGATGCTTGCCTAGACTGTTACGCCTCCTCAACCAAAGCAAACCCCGGGACCATGTGGACCTCGGCGTATTGCTCACCTCGCCTTCTCCAGCGACGCTGACAACTATCATTTCTATGCAAGGTGACCCAACGCTCATCAGTGAAGAGGATGGTAGACCACTGATGCATTGTTCAGGTCACATGGTCTTGCGCCCACTGCAAACGTTCACTTCTTGGTGTCAATGGAGTCACCTGCAACGGTCATCTGGCATTCAAGCAAAAGCTGTGGAGTAGGTTGCGAATGGTTTGTCTGGAAACCCTAGTACCCCTCACAACTAGTAAACGCGCCTGCAGTTGTGTGGCAGCTGCATAACGATGTCTGAGTGCATAGGTCCTTAGGTACTGATCATCGTTGCGGTCGGTCACTCGTGGGGCTCCACTCCTGGGTCTGTCACGAACTCTGCCAGAAGTTCTGTGTCTTGATGCAAGTCTGCTGATGACACTTTAAGACAAACCAAGTTCACGAGCAATATCTGACTGCCTGCCACCGACCCGAAAGCGTGCTATGGCCAGGTGGCGCTGCTCGTCCGTAAGTGACGTTGTGTGTTCATGGCTGTTTGAACGATGAACTTAGACTGGCTATTGTCAGTAATTCATTCCAAGTCTATATAAATAAATGTGTATGTCAAACGGGTATCCCTGCACACTAATTGGTAATTAATTTGTAATTAATTAATTGGTGATAATAAACTATGTACTGTATACTGTATGTATATATATATATATATGTATATATATATGTATATATATGTATATATACACAGTATATACATATATACACACACACACATATATATACACATACATACATACACATACATACATGCATACATACATATATACATATACATATATACACATATACATATATATATATATATATATATATATATATATATATATATATATATATATATATATATATATATATACATATATATATACAACATAAATTCCGGACGATAGAGCGCACCGTTATGTAAGCTGCAGATGCTTATTTTAGGGAAAAAAATCAACTTTGTACACATATAAGCCGCACCGGTAAATAAGCCGCGGTGCACGGTGGAAACACCTCGGCCGCCCGTTCTCTGCGTGTTGACCCAGTCTTCTGGAGCGTTTTCAAGTACGGGCCATCTGCTATTATGACCTCTGAAAGCTTTTGTTGTCTTTTTGCATTGGGTCAGTTCGTCATGTTGCCTCCAGCGTCTCACCATCGATTAGTTTATGCCAAACTTACATGCTGCAGCTCTATTTCCATCTTTAACCGCCAGATTGATTGCCTTTAACTTGAAAGCTGCATCATAAGCATTCCTTCTTCTGCTCTCCATCTTGAGGGTGAGTACAAATGACTGAAAATATTGCGTGATGCTCTTTTTACACTGCACCGCGCCATGGACTGGACGCTCCAAGCACAGTACTTAGAGAAATTACCATAACATTTGGCTAGGAATTTCCCTAAGTACGGTACTAGGAACTACCATCAGGAACAATAGGGAATTACTGCCCGCTGCCTGCCACACCCCAGGGTGAAGGTAAAATCCTCATATAAGACGCACCGGAGTATAAGCCGCGGGGCATGAAGCGTCGAAAAAAAGTCGCGGCTTATAGTCCAGAATTTACGGTACACACTGCTCAAAAATAAAGGGAACACTTAAACAACACAATGTAACTCCAAGTCAGTCACACTTCTGTGAAATCAAACTGTCAAATTAGGAAGCAGCACTGATTGACAGTCAAGATCATGCTGTTGTGCAAATGGAATAGACAATGTGAGGAAATTATAGGCAATGAGCAGACACCCCCAATAAAGGAGTGGTTCTGGAGGTGGTGACCACAGACCATTTCTCAGTTCCAATGCTTTCTAGCTGATGTTTTGGTCACTTTTGAATGCTGGCGGTGCTTTCACTCTAGTGGGAGCATGAGATGGAGTCTACAACCCACACAAGGGCCCGGCATCCACAGGTGGGGGTTGTGCTTACAGCCCAACACAGTAAAGGACGTTTGGCATTTACCAGGAAACAAGATTGGCAAATTTGCCACTGGCGCCCTGTGCACTTCAGATGAAAGCAGGTTCACACTGAGCACATGTGACAGAGTCTGGAGACACTGTGGAGAACGTTTTGCTGCCTGCAACATCCTCCAGCATGACCGGTTTGGCAGTGGGTCAGTAATGATGTGGGGTGGCATTTCTTTGGAGGGCCGCACAGCCCACCATGTGCTCGCCAGAGGTAGCCTGACTGCCATTAGGTACTGAGATGAGATCCTCAGACACATTGTGAGACCATATGCTGGTGCGGTTGGTCCTGGGTTCCTCTTAATGCAAGACAGTGCTAGACCTTGTTTGGCTGGAGTGTGTCAGCAGTTCCTGGAAGACAAAGGTATTGATGCTATGGACTGGCCCACCCGTTCCCCAGACCTGAATCCAATTGAGCACATCTGGGAAATCATGTCTTGCTCCATCCACCAACACCACATTGCACCACAGACTGTCCAGGAGTTGGCGGATGCTCTAGTCCAGGTCTGGGAGGAGATCCCTCAGGAGACCATCTGCCACCTCATCAGGAGCATGCCGAGGCGTTGTAGGGAGGTCATACAGGCACATGGAGGCCATTTTTTGAGCAGTGTATATATATATATATACTATATATATATATATATATATACTATATATATATATATACTATATATATATATATATATATACATACATATATATATATACATACTATATATATATATATATACATACATATATATATATACATACTATATATATATATATATATATATATATATATATACACTATATATATATATATAGTATACACACCCACAAAATTTGGTTTTTTATCTATATATAAATCCCCGTTTTTTAAATTAAATCTGGGACAAATTCAAATTCACACCAATGACCACCAATTTTTGAAGAGCAGAGGTGTGTGATTAATGTGTGTAAGTTTGGAAGCGATACCATTAAACCCTAAGAGGAGATAGATTTTGTTCGGGGAGTAAAAAAAGTCCTAATTTTGACAGTTTAGTCCAAATTGTGGACATTCTGTTGTAGATAGGTGAGGGGTCAGAGTGTATTATTTTGGCATCTTCATGAGACGAGTCCAACGGTGTTGGTCCCATGTTTGTGGGACATTCCTGGGAGGAGTTATAGCGCTTCAAATTATAAAAAATTATCTTTTACTTGTGAGGCTCTGTAAGTGGCGCTATAGACTTTTGTCATGTTTTTTTTTTTTTGATTAGTGAATGTTTAGCCAGACCGGACAAGTGTGCCGAATTTCAGCGAATTTCATGCATGTTCAGGGGGTGAAATTAGATTATGCGCGTTATGCGCATTGATGCTCATTGACAGCAAGAACAGTCTAGTACCAGGTTTTAAATGGGTGTGTATGTGAAAACCGGATCCGGGCCGTCTGGCCGAGCTGCCTCATGGGTGTTGGGGGGGCCTGGGACACTGTTTAGTGTGTGTTTTTAGTGCTGCTAATGTGTTGTTCTGCCGGGTTAGTATGAGGGGGCCTGAGCCTCAGGCCCTAAAAATTAGATGCAGCTCACTCGTGAGTGGTGCTACGGTGAGCCATTTTAGAACAGGCCCGTGGGCAACTCATGTGGTCCTTGCAGGCCCCATGTTGGTGACCCCTGCTATAAACTGTTAAAGTTTTGGTGCTCCACATTCTGTTGTAATACATGAGTGGAGCTAAGTAAGTCATAAAACTCACATACTAGAACAAAGTATTTGGGCTTTAGTCATTGTATAAGATCAACACTGTCACCCTGATAGTCAAAACAGACGAAGTTGAAGACTATATGAATTTGTTACTGCATAAAAATGACTCAATGGCAAATGTATTTCTTTTTTAATTCCACAAAACCAAGGGCTCCTATCATCACAGTAAAGTGCAATATTCTCACCCAGCACCCACATAGTAGATCTAATTGCTGCTCTACTGGTGCATCCACTGCTGAGTTGGTGTAAAATCCAGGTCCAGATTTTACCGATATTTAAAAGGCGCACCATCAAATAGACAGTAGTTGTTACACACAAATTTGGAAGATCACAATTCAAAACAATCACAAGTGAAAGACTGATTATTGTGTTTATCATGTCTGTTTCATTTCAGGAAGCTTTTGAGCCCCCATCCTCTGTACAAATACAGTTTTATTATCTGTAAATCAATCAATGTATGTCTCTGAATCCTGACGTGTGTTGCTAGTGCCTCTGTCAGGCTCTCCTGTGGCATCAGCATGATACTAAACATTAATTCAATTTAGCAAAAAGGGTCCTCTCACATCCTGTTACTACAACACTTTCTACTGCTCACACCTGCAATAGCACTCAAGCTTAGAACATTCTCCTCCCCTACCTCCTCAGACAACACAAGCTAAGTAAGCATTTGTGCATATTTCTACTTCTATGCAACAGCCTGAATTGGATAACATGAATTTGTATTTCTTTCTCTCTCACTCAGTCTCTCTTAAACACACACACACACACACACACACACACACTTCTATGCAGGTGAGTGAGGAAAAACCTCACGAACATAGATGCCACCACACACACACACACACACACACACACACACACACACACACTCTCTCTCCCTCTCCAGACTGAATCAACTTACTGTGACCACAAAAACAAGGAATCTGGGTCAAGTCAATTTCTAAATAAGAAATTAGAATGTCCTCTCTCACTGAACAAGGCGGATCCGCGAAACTACGGCTCTCCAACAGGCCTTGGCCAGGAGCCCATTCCTCACTCAAATCCAAGGCCTGAGATGACTGGATCTAGTTCCACAACTACTATTAGACATATCAGAGATTATCCATACAGAGCCATGTATTATTCCCTGTTATTCTTCAACAAGACAAAATTGATATTCCTGGCTGAGGTTCAACCCTCAACCAGTTAATCATAATCAGCCTGGTAGCAGACACACAATCACATTACTTCCATAACTCTGCCAACCTACAAGAAACCTAAGAAGTCTTTCAGATTATTAATTTTAAAGCTATTAATACTGGTACCTCATATGTGCACATATTATCTAGTAACCTGGTCCTTAATATGTGTACCTATATTTGACTATAAAATGATGATAAAACATTGAAGACAATTTACGAACACACCTTTCAGAATCTCCTATAACATCCTACAGGGAGGGAGGGATTGACAGACAATGTTTATACTGAATATTACATAGAATACAGTGTCAATAATAATTTGTGTATAATGTGTTTCATCATTAAATGTATGTCTTCTCACTGGATGGTACTGTAATACATGTTTTTATTGTACGTCTACTGTGGAACACCAAGTGACCAGTCTGATTGGTAGAGTTATTACAATATTTTCCATCATCAGCTGTTACAAAACTAAATCAAATGCCCATGATATTCATGAGAAGTGGTGAAATTTAAAGCATTAAGTCAAAAATGTTCCTTCAGATGGATATTTGAACCACACTCTGCTACCCATGTTCATGTCACAGTTTGCTCTGTGAACTCATGACATCAGAAGGTGTGACTTCACAGTCAGTTTGGAGCAGATTGTGTTCCACATAAGAAAATCTGTATGTAAACTTGTAGCATATGAAAGTAGATTTATCATCAATGAAGCAGACAACTGGTTTTTGGCCTTGATGGTCATCATCATCATTGAAATGGATCTTTGTATGAAGACAACTACAGCCAACGAGACACCTGAAGTTTGTTTGAGTGTGCGTGCGTGTGCATGTACGTGTAGCAGGAGGTTCTCCTGTTGTATTCATTCAGCCAGGATGCATCAGTATTTGAGGGGGGACATAAGTGTGGTAATGGGTGTGGCTAGGACGACAGAGAGGAGTTCATTAGCAGAGCTGGTACTCATTGGCTTATTATACTCTTATGAAGCAGTATGCTACATGTAGTCTGATAACCATGCACACATCTAGAGGGAGTTAACTAGTAGAACAGTAGTAACAGCATCGAGTTAAAAGGTTCCAAGTGCTTTCAACATTCCCTAGAGTGTATATAGCACATGTTCTGAACCCTGGCATTAACTTTCTGTAGTTTACAATTGAGTGCTGCAGAGATGAACTATTTTTTAGTCAAATAGGGAGTTACCGTGGCAGGGATGTATGATGCGGGGGATACATATATGCATGTTGTATTATATAATCATCATAATAAGCTTTGGAGAAATCAGCTACCTTGGAAGTACAGAAAATCCCAAATCGAGCCTGAAGTTATCCTGCTTTGTAGCACAGGTCAAAGGTGTTTTATGTCCTGCAGTTCAGCTGAATCACTTTGGTGTGACTGTTCTGATCATTAATTCACGAGATGAGGTTTGCCAAATTGTGTGTTTATTCATGATCTGGTTCATGCTAACGACATATGTACTAAATAAAAAAAAATAATGAAGTGACTTTGATAAAATATCACAAATCAGAGTTTACAGTCTCAGTGTCAGGTGCAATGCTGGCCATCCAAACCTGCTGGCAGGTTATGCTTGGGGGTTCAAGAGGTTAATCCTGTTTGCCTCAGTTTTTCTGGCTTGGCTAGGACACCATCTTTATTAATAGTCCCACCATTGGTGTTATCAGGGCGAGGTTTAATCAAAGCCGGATGGAGGGATGCAAAAGGCACTTTAATGGTCAAAAACATGAAACCGTGTTGGGCTGATCTGGTTCAAACAGTTTACATGTTCTGGAGCTGATCTGATGTGTTGTGACTACACTAACCAATGAACCATGATAACACTCTTCAAAACTTGGCAGAAACTAGTGCACATGTGGAATTGTTATTAACATTCATTGTATTGTAAATGGTAAATGGTAAATGGACTCAATTTTATATAGCGCTTTTCTACCTTAGCGGTACTCAAAGCGCTTTACAGTGTCATCTCATTCACCCGTTCACACACACATTCACACACTGATGGTGGAGGCTACCATGCAAGGCGCCAACCTACTCATCAGGAGCAATTATGGGTTCAGTATCTTGCTCAAGGACACTTTGACATGGTCACCGGGGTCGAGGATCGAACCAGCGACCCTTTGGTTGCTAGACGGCCACTCCACCCCTGAGCCATGCCGCCCACGTATTGTGAGTGTATGTGTGTGTGCATCTGTACATCTTTTACAGTTTAGGACGCAGAGATCCAACAGCAGGTTTGTCAGCGCAGAACTCTCTCCACCAGTACGGGCGCTCCAATACCTGGCTGCCTTGCATTATCGTCGACCACAGGTTCTGGTAGAGCTGGGGAGACACAACAGAGAACAGAAGAACAGAGGGCACGCACACACGCACGCACGCACGCACACACACACACACACACACACACACACACACACACACACACAGGATTAAATTCTGATGAGTAATCATGCCCATCCTTCCCAGTCAGCAACCACCACCATCATTACTGACGGGTCGTCCAGAAGTCACATCTTTTTCTGATAGAACACAAATATAAACAACATGAATTATGGTGTGGAAGGTGACAGTGACACAGGAAGATAGTTTCTGTGGTTTCAGCTCAAATAATTTATGAGTCAAAGCAGCAGGAGAAACTGCCCTAACTACCTATTAATTTGTGCTTCGTAAACTTGGCCTTTCCGGAATGAGGTGCAGGATGACACATACCACCATGGTTCAATGAAGGGGTTTAATCTTAGTAACCCTTTGACCTTCAGCTGTGTTTTATCTACTATTCTTTTAGGGAAAATAGGAGGCAAAAATTGAATCAATTTGCAAGATTATCACTGTCCAAAGATTTTCAACATAAATAGGAATGAGTAGAGGAGTGTCAATGTCCAATTTTAGGGGGTTAATCTTTAGAACTACAGCAGCCAAGATGCTTGCAGGACACACACTTGAGACAAATATGGATGGATGTGCCGACGTACTGCGGTAAGCACGGCACCTCACTTCCAGTTCCTGTGTGTTGCCTAACACAGTGCTTTGTTGGGCTAGCTCAGGTCCCATCATCGTTATTGATTTTTTATTATGCAGATTAATTAACTTGATAAGTCAAGTCAAGTCAATTTTATTTATAAAGCTCCAAATCACAACAAAAGTTATCTCATGACACTTTACAAGTAGAGCAGGTCTAGTACCACACTCCTTCAATGAATTTACATCCAACAGTTCTCCATGAGCAAGCACATCAGACAACAGTGGCAATGAAAACGAGAGTTACGAATGTAACTGCGGTTCTATGAATCCTGAATGACCGCCAGAGGGTGGTGCTTAAAGCACTGAATGTTGCCTTCACGCATGCGCAATCCGAGTATGAATACCAACAACGTCACCTGTGAATCTTCCGGTGTCATCAGGGGTTCTGTTCCTACAGAACCTTCTCGCGACAGCGCGAGGATTCTGAGTGACAGAACGCTCTGGCGGTCATTCCGGATTCATAGAACCGCAGTTACATTCGTAACTCTCGTTCTATTTCATCCCTGCTGACCGCCAGAGGGCGATGCTCAAAGCACTGAATGACCAATACCAGCAGAGTCACGAGGAATCCCCAGTACACACTTCATCGGGTTGACTCGGAGGACTCCGGAGAATCGTACTCAGGGAATGGGGAGTGGCTACATTCACCCTGTAGAACCTGGTAAAGGTGGTAGGCAATAACCATGAAGCGGCAGCACATATAGCCTCCAGGGGAACTCCTCTCAAGGCAGCCCATGAAGTTGAAACAGTCCTGGTGGAATGGCACCTCACATCAGATGGCGGGGGGCAGTCATTCGCCTCATACGCGTGTTGTATGACGTCCACTATCCAGTGGGAGAGCCGCTGCTTCGAGAGAGTGCAACCAATGTTAGGGCCACCGTGGCACACAAAGAACTGGTCTGAGCGCCGGATGCAAGCAGTAGCTGCAACATATAGTAATAGGGCCCGCACAACAATTCCAGCCTGTCCCCCCTCCCCCTGGCAGAGAGTCAAACCGTGCAAGTCTCACAGAAGGTTGAACTGTGGGCCAGACAGCACCTTTGGAAGAAAAGCCGCATTCAGCCACAATGTTGACCCCTGAGCCATCTGAATTCCATCTCAGCAACGAGGGCCTAACTGACAGTGCGTGTAGCTGACTAAAACGCTTTGCCGAGACAACTGCCAGCAGAAAAGCAGACTTATATGACAGCCACTTGAGCCCTGCCCGCTCTAAGGGTTCAAAGGGGGGTTGGCACAAGGCATCCAGCACAACAGGCAGGTCCCATGCTGGAGCCCATGGGACTCTCGGGGGGGCATAGCCTACGAGCCCCCCTCAGGAAGAGTGTCACCAGGCTATGACTTCCCACTGTGTGATTCTCAACCCTGCTGTGTCAACAGGATATTGCCACCACATATACTTCTAATATGAGGCCGAGCAACCCCCCTCCAAGAGGGACTTTAGAAACTCTAGGATAATTTGCACAGAGCAATGCACTGGATCCTCACCGCGGCTTGCACACCACGCAGAGAACAGCTTCCACCTGTTTCTAAACTGCAACCGGGTGGATGGTGCTCTGGCATTCAGGATAGTCTGCCCGACACGATCAGTACACCCACCTAGCAGTGGCTTGGTTCCTCCAGCGGCCAGACCCACAGCTGCAGGCGCTGAGGGTTGGGATGCCAGATCTGCCCTCCCAGTTGAGATAGAAGGTCCTTCCTGACCGTGAGGGGCCATGGTGTGCCGCAACAGAGCTTGTGGAGCAGAGGAAACACAAACACTTCCACATCCGTGCTGGCCAGAAGGGGGCCACCAACGATATCCTGTGACCCTCCTGAAGCACCCTGTGGAGCACTCCCCGAATCAGAGGGAGTGGCGGAAAAGCATACAGCAGACCCTCTGGCCATGGGTGCGCCAGCGCATCCAGATCCAGAGGGCTGGTCAACTCTGTGAGAGAGAACCAGAGGGGACAGTGGGTAGAGTCCTCCGAGGCAAAAAGATAGACTCCTGCCCTGCCGAAGAGGTCCCAGATTGTGTGCACCACCTCTGGGTGGAGATGCCACTTCCCCGGTGGTGGTTTCTGGCAGGAGAGGAGGTCTGCCAGCTGGTTCTGCTCCTCTGGCACATACATTGCCCGCAGGCTGCTCAGATGGTGGGCCGCCCATGTCAGGAGGCCCTGGGACACCTGCAACAGTCGTGCAGACTTGGTGCCTCCCTCATGATTGAAATGGAAGACGGCCAAGGTGTTGTCTGACTGCACAAGTACATGCTTCCCTCTTAGGTGTGGTAGGAAGGGCCAAATGCACTGCTTGCAACTCCAGCACGTTGATGTGTTCTGGGCGGTCTCACACAGACCACCTTCCCTGCGCTGTACTGCTCTGCCACACTGCACCCCAACCCCCGGCGCAGGTATCCGTGGTGACAACCTCTCTTCGGGATGGGATGGAGCCCATAGGGATGCCCCTGGACACATAAGCCCTGTCCAGCCACTGAGCCAGGGGGAGAAGACAGTGCGGTGACACCCTGAGATTCAGGTGTCTGTGCCACTTGGCATTGAGGTGAAAGCTGTTCAGCCACCTCTGCAAAGGACGCATCGACAGCAAGCCCATTGGAATGACAGCTGAGACCGACGTGAGCTTTCCCAAGAGACGTAGAAAAGTGACGTAGGGCAGTAAACTGCCCCTGCGGAAGAGGGTGACAAGCTGTAGGATATCGTTCACATGATGAGGGGAGGGGCAGGCCCTCATAGCTCTTGTGTCCAGTGCCACACCAATGAAGGTTATGGTCTGAGAGGGCTCAAGGCAGCTTTTCTCTACATTTACCTTGCAACCCAACTGAGCAACATGAGAGAGCAGGTGGGCTCCTAGGAGATGGCGCACAGATCAGCCAGTCGTCCAGGTATGGCAATATTTACATGCCCTGAGCCTGCAAAGGCGCGAGGGCTGCAGCAACACACCTGGTGAACACTCTCAGCGAGAGGGAGAGCCTGAATGGAAGAACCCTGAACTGCCAGTGGCGACCTCGGTAGGCAAAGTGCAGAAACCGCCTGTGGTGATGTGGGATGGGAACATGGAAGTAGGCGTCCTTCAGGTCTATGGATGCTAGCCATTCCCCATTGGCAACGATTTGCAGGACCTCTGTTGTGGTCACCATGTGAAATGGTAAGACCTTCGCATAGTGGTTGAGTCCCCGCAGGTCTAAAATGGGGCGAAATCCACTGAGTTTCTTTGTGACAAGGAATTACCTTGAATAAAAACCCCTGGGGTGCACCAGAGGGTCCACAGGCTCGATCGCGCCCCTGGCCAGGAGGGTGGCTAACTCCTGGTCTAGTGCTGAGGCTTTTGCCAGGTCCCTGATGATGGTCATTTTGACCTGGCTAACAGGGGGCCGGCGTTGGAACTGAAGCCTGTACCCCTGGGACAAGGTGGACAGTACCCAAGGGTCCGAAGCATGAGCAGCCCAGTGATTGAGCTGCTGGTGGGAGAAGTATCTGACGGCCGGCCCCCGAGCCTCAGTCCCTTGCCCCTGACCCCGAGGGGCCCTGGAGACACGGCGGGCGGGGTTCGGCGGTGGTTAGGGTCCGGGTCCCAAAATGGCCTCGTGGGCACGTGATCAGCACCCCGAAAATCCCTTGTCTGCCTCTGCACGGAACGCTGAGGACCATAACCGCCAGTAGCACGAGACTGCGCTGATGGACGGGCCCCAAGGCAGCCAAGGGGGCCCCAGACCTGCTGGGGGGGGGGGGGTCCACGCTCCTACTGAGACCTGAAAACTGCCGACTGGTCTCCCGGACTCGAACAGCTCGTTCCAGCTCCTCCAGTGCATCAGAGCCGAATATTTCCCCTGGCTCCACAGGAATGCTGCGGAGGGTCCTCCTACACGCCTCCGTCAGGGGGGACTGTGCAAGCCATACTTGGCGGCGAGTCTGGACCAGGAAGGACATCATACGCCCGAGTTCCCTGGACATGAGAGCGAAAGCCTGCAGAGACACATCGCTGAAGCTGATGAAGGTGGCCTCAGCCCCCCCTTCCTGAAGGGAAGTGGAGAGCGCAAACATAAGGTGGGCCAAGGAGTTGCCAATGCGGCCTGAACGTGCTCCAGTGTTGTAAGCCCTTACGAGAAGGTCGTCCGTGAGGTCGAGGGCACCTGACAGCCACCCGCAGTGCCTCGTTGGGAGACACGATGAAGGATGTGACGGCTGGCTCCTGCAGCACCATGCAAGGCCGCCAGGGCTCGACCGTCAGCTGAAAGATGTGAAAGAGCCCCAGTATCCCTCCAACAAGCGTGTAACTCCCTCAGATATTCCTGTGAGGGGGGGACAGCAAAAGCGGTGAAGAAGGCGCTCTCAGACGCCGCTCTCAGACGCCGCTCTCAGACGCCGCTTCAGCCTGCTGTGGTATGTCCAGCCGCAGGCGCTCCAAGGCCGCACACAGAATGGCCTGCATGGAGCCATCACCTGCCTCACTCAAACAGCTCTGAGCTGAGGGCAAGGAGCCAGGGTCTGAGGCTTGAGAGGCCCCGTTTCCATCTTCGTCATGGAAGTGAGAGGCCGACGCTGCCAGAGGGACAACGTCGTCTTCTGGATCCAACACAGGCATTGGTGGAGTGGATTCTGGGGCCTCCAGAAGGGTGTCAGAGTGACCAGCTTGTAGAAGGGACCTCATCTCAGCCAACTCCGCAGACAGTCGCCTTACTTCCGAAGAAAGCATACGTCCTGATTTCGCCCTCTTCCTGGAGGGTGCAGCAGCAGTAGCAGGCTCAACCCTGCGTTTTGAACGCGTGGAGCGAGCCGGAGGTAGCTGACTTGAGGGCCCACCTACCACCTGGGACAATCTAGCAGCCCTCAGTGCATGTGGCATGTAGCTGCAATTCATGCATTGACTGTCGGACAACGCCTCAATCAGATGATCCTGACTGAGACACATTGGGCAGAGGTCATGGCCATCACCTGCCTGCAGAAGAGCCCCACAGCCAACACAGCAATGACTACCATCCATAGTGGCAAACGATATTCATCAACAAAACACTTCAACTGAGGGAAGGGGGCACAGCGCGGATGAAATAGAACCTTCCTTTTAACAGGCAGGAAACATATTTTAACTCTACTAAAGCATAAAAAGACCATCTGTCAGGGAGGGATAGTCTTTCTGCCTTTACTTTCAATTTTCTGGCCTTCTCAATTTCTCTTAGCTACCGATGGCTTCTCACTCTCGCTCTCCTCTCTCTGTCTCTGTGTGTGACATCAACTGCTGTCCCTTGGTAGCACCCGAGCAACCAGGGAACAGTGGAGGCTGGGTGACTGTCCGAAAGAATAGTCCTAAGCAAAAGCCAACTGTGAGAGACCAACCATCAGTTCAAGTTTCTATAGGTTTTCCCAACTCAGTGACACAAACTGTTTTATTAGCAGTTCTATTTTGAGGAACGTGACGTTAGCAACACCAGCGACCTTAGTTGCTCCCCTCCCATGAACCAGTCTGCCATCCAGTCCCCCATCAAGCTGGCTTGCTCTCCCTGCCTCCCCTACCAGAAGCTTCCTTCTTCAACTGTTATTAACATTTCCATGTTTTCCACATTTTATATTGTAAACTGTTTTCTTGTCTGTAACAACATCTACTGCATGTCTGTCCATCCTGGGTGTGGGATCCCTCCTCTGTTGCTCACCCTGAGGTTTCTCAGATTTTTCCCTCTTTCCCTATGGAGTTTTTCCTCAGTCGATGTGAGGGTCTAAAGGGCAGAGGATGTTGTTATGATGCCATGTAAAGCCCTTTGAGACAAACTGTTTGTGAAAACGGGCTATACAAATAAAATTGCCTTGCCTTGCCTTGCCTTAGTCAACTGTATTCCTGGGGCCAGGGCAGGTGATACTGAATAAAATTTAAAACTGCTCGCTGAAAGTAACTAAACTTAATAACTAAAACTAATATAGAGTCACTGTAATTTACAAAGAGGATGTTGAACTCCTAATGTTCTCTTGACTTAACAAATCTGCCCTGTGATGACATGTTTGGCCGCATGTCATCATTCAACCACTGACTGTTGAAGTGGTGTCAGCAAATTACTTGGGCTTCATCAATAACTTGAAAACTTGCTGGGGGAGACCTAGTCTGATTACGAGAGCCCGCATTCATCCCATCTTGGGATGGGACAGCTCTCATTTCTAGAAATATAGCCCAGTTTATTAAAGACCCAAAACCCCTACAACCCAGAGTTGAAGCTCAGGGAGCTTCTGTTTTACACACTTCTCTGTGCTTCCACAAGAGCAGTTACCCACCCAAAACCACTAGGAGACTGCGCCTGACCAATCAGTTCATTTATTCAAATACAAACAGAGGAGGAGTCAAGCAGAATAACCTAATACAAAATAACAATACCACTGAATTAATTCAAAAGACTATGAGAATTAGATGTGGACAATATCTTTGGCATCAAAAGCTGAATTACTATCCATCCATCCATTTTCGTCCACTTAACCTGTTAAGGGTTGCAGGGGGGCTGGAGCCTATCCCATCAGCTTTCAGGCATGAGGCATGGAACACCCTGGACTGGTCATCAGTCTATCGCAGGGCCAACACATACAGACAGACTACTATTCACACTTACAGCCACACCTACTGTCAACTTAGAGTATCCAATTAGCCTAGTCCTCATTGGCATGTCTTTGGACTGTGGGAGGAAGCCAGAATACCTAAAGAGAACCCATGCAGGCACAGGGAGAACATGCAAACTCCACACAGAAAGACCCCATGTCCGAGCCAGGGCCAGGCGGAACCTTCATGCTGTGAGGCGACAGTGCTAACCACTGCACCACCGTGCCGCTCGCTGTATTACTAAATCAGTTAATATTTGACAATCACATTGACTTTGTCTGTCTTACTGAAGCCTTGCAAAATGAATCCACTCCTTCCAGTCATATAAATACTCATATTCCTTAAGGCTCTGGCTGAGAATGTGGTGTTGCTACCATTTTTGACAGAAGCCTATTAATAAATCTCAAACCTAAAATAAGTTTCAATTCCGTCTCATCAAGTCTGGAATACTCTACAGCCACTTCTAGTTTTTATTTTTTACTGCCCTGCTGGACCATATTCTGAATTCCGATCTGAATTCTCAGAGTTTATCTCCAGTTTAGTTCTTAAAATTGATGACTCATTATTGTAGAGTGATCTCAATAATCATGTGAATGTCAATAATGACAAACTGGATACTGCATTTATCTCTCTCTTAGACTCAATTGGCTGCTATTAATTGTATATAAACCCACTCTCTGTCATAACCACACTCTTGATCCCATCCTAAGTTGAAAATTTCATTACATTTCAGTAGAACTCACTTTTATAAGATCATCACTTAATCATGTTTGATTTTGTACTACTCGACAACGGAAAACTGTATTTTCCAGATGTTTGCCTTATTATGCTGTGTTGTGTGTTTGTGTAACAGATGGACTTGTCTCTATGCTGGTCTTGTTCGATTTCAGTGCAGCGTTTGATACGATTGATCATCACGTCCAGTTATAAAGATGTGAACATGTAATTGGCATGAAAGGAGCTGCACTAAGCCAGTTTCAGTCATATTTACATGGTCAATCTCAATTCATGCTTGTTAATGATGATGCTTCTGTGACCACAACAGTTAGCTACAGAGTTCCACAAGTACCTGTGGTTGGACCAATACTCTTCACTATATATCTGCTTTAATTAGGTCACATAATGAGGAAACACTCAATTAATTTTCATTGTTATGCAGAAGGCAAGCAGTTGTACTTCTCAATGTAACCACATCAAACCAACCTCTTCCTGTCTGACAGAGCTCATCATTCCTTCCTATCCAGCGAGAACCCTATGCTCCCGGGACGCAGGGTTACTTATGGTTCTCTAACAGCCCTGTAAAGACTAAAATGTGATGAAATTGTATGCATTTTCGTCTGACGATAACGAGACGAGACTAAATTGTTAGTGGGTGGACGATCAAAGTTTCAAAACATGCGTTTTTTTTCCCGCCAAGTATAACATGCGTGCAATGTCAATCAAGAGTTCAAACATCAGAATGGAGCCAGCTGTAGCTGTTGGTCCTAATGGTCACGCCCCCATCATCAGTACACACGCACTAAAAGCCTCTCGCGTGCGCAAACACGCACACACAGAGACAAGTCTGGGCCTGTCTGCAGCAGACGAGACACACACCATGGCAGCAGCAGCGTGTCGGGTGGTCTTAAAAAGAGGGATGATTTATGGTCGAACTTCAGATGCAGTCCAAGGGAAATAAAACAGAATGCCTTGTACGGGCCCAAGGAGACGAGTCAGACGACGGAGCCACCACAGCTTCGTCATGTTGAGGCTTCAAACTCTCAGGAAAAAGTACTACAAACATTTGCTGAGAGAGTCTTAAGCGTTACAGGTGACCTCAGTCGTGGCCGTCGTAACAGACCCAGAGTCATTTTAGAGAGAAGCGCTTTCCTCAAATTGAACCGGTAGGCTACCTAACGGCAAGTTGTTACTTGACTAAAGCCATAGTACAGGTCCTACCGTGCTTCCACGTTGCTTCTGTTTGGTTTCCATAAATAGTTGTTTTATATATGTAGAGCAGAAAAATTTGTTTTGATATATACATATTTGTAAAGCCATTCATGGCCATGTTGAGATTTGAATGTCTCTAGAACTTGACTTGTGGTTGTGAAACTTGTTTGCTGTGAAGAGAGAAGACTGCTGCTCCACCCTCATATTCTAGTAGAATTGCACTAGGAGCCACTTTGTGTTCCCATCCTACTTCATATGGAAGTCAAGTGCGCTTTTATTTTTTTGTTTAATCATATGTGATTGTGATACAATACTCATATTGTGTGCCAGTGTGTTGTCTGCATCTGCAACAAAATAATAAAAGTAAAAGGTAGAGAAAGAAAAAGAGGGGGAAAAACTCACCTATGAAAGTTAGATCAGTTTCAGTGTGCTTCATTCTAATACCTGTATTGGCCTATTACGTACATACACATATATCTTTTACTTATAGGTATCTTTGACATTTGACTAAAACCTTTGAGTTTTTATCTACTAAAACTAGACTAAAACTATCAAGGACAGAAATGACTAAAATGTGACTAAAACTAAGAAGCATTTAGTCCAAAAGACTAAGACTAAAACTAAATCTAAAATTCCTGCCAAAAACAACACTGTTCTCTAACATCTCCAAAAGCAGAATGGGAGTCAGAGCCTGCAGTTATCACGCTCCTCTCCTGTGGACCCGTCTTCCAGTTTCACTCCCGGACACAGACACCCTCTCTACATTTAAGAGTAGATTTCAAATCTTCCTTTTGATCAAGCTTCCAGTTAGGGCTGGCCTAGCCTAGCTCTTAGATATGCCACTATAGGCGTATTCTGTCTGGGAATCTCCCATGATGCGCTTAGTGCCTCTGTCCTCCAGTACTCATTTATCCATACTAACTTGACACTTTTCCGGGCTAGGCATGGCTGTTGCTCTCCACTTATTACATAACATGGAAAAGGACATCTTCTGGCTTGTGCGAAAGCCTATTGGCTCTGAAATGCTGTCATCACCCCCACTATGTCCATCATTATTCCAATTTCATAACTGTCAGACACGATAATAATTATGAGCAACACTTGTTACAAATCCATTTGAATTGAGTGTTATAGTATTTCTAACTGTGCCAATCCATCCCCCACATCGAATCAAAACAATAACTATTGAAACAAGTGTGTCTGTCTGACTTTCTAAGTCCTCTCCCAACTGCAACAAAGTCCACTTCTTTTTCTTTGTCTGTATTGGTTTTCTGGCAGATTACCAGCAGGAGGAGTCACATAATGATTGACAAGCAATCTAAAAAACTAAATTATAAGAAGAATTGGTTATACATCTTGAATATTTATCTGTGATCTGGTAAAAACCTTCAAGCTGTATCACATTTTTGTACTCAAATTGTGTGACTTAGTTATGAATCTGAGAAGACATGTGTCTTTATTTAATACTTGAGAATGTGCAGTGAGGGAATGATATAATGCACCAACATATTGTCTCATAGTGTTACTGGAAACTGCTTCCTCTTCCAAAAAAAGAGCAAAAATAATACATGTAACCATGTCAAGAATTCCTTTTCACAGCTGGAAACCAGGCGACGGACCAAAGCTTACTCAAAGAATGAAGAATTTAATTTTAAAAAAATGTTAATATTCGAAATCTGTTGTCTACTGTATACATACTATTACTGACAAACAGCAGTTTGTCACAATATACTGATAACTATGTGCCCCCCTTTTTTTGGGACGTGAGGTCAAACTCAGTAGCAGGACAGAACAAGATTACCACTTCACCTCAAACAAGACATAGACAAACGCTGAGAAAAGATTAAACAATTACAGACAGAATATATTACTTAAGATAAAAAAAAAGTTGGCTGATTAGAAGCAACACCGACATGAGATGGTTCTTACTCAGCCAGTCATGTCATGCATTTGAATCTAAGGAAATGTGGATGGAAATGGATAAGAAAAGTAACAAACAAGTGGTTTATGTGTCCTTCAAGTCAGGACACTACATTTGTAGAATCCTGAACTGACGACACTCAGACGGAGTGGAGTCATCATCAATCATCTTTACTCAACAATGAGTGTGTGTTCGTGGAAGAGGCTGAGACGTAGCCAAGACTTTGCAGTCATCTTCCAGTAATGGGCTTAACATCCCAGAGACAAGCTGAGAGGGATGGACAGAGGAGGCAAAACCTACAATACTGTCTGACTCCTGGGGTGAGCTGGGGGACAACAACTCAAACACAAACACTTTACATTAATTTCCTGGAGGCCACCAGAGCCTACCCCTGACCTCGGACTGACTTTAAAACAATGGGCCTCATGTCAGAACCTCTGGGGCAATTCCCCTATTTGCCTGATTTACAAGAATTTGCAAGATTCACCAACCTTTTTTATTTAGTATTTTCTCTTAGATACAAACAAACTCTTACAGTAATCCAAATCTGTTGTATTAGTTACACAAAACCCACCCACTGCGTTCTAAAGCAATTTTCAAACTTTCATGTTGACTCATGGCTGGTGACATTTTGACTTTGAACATATAAATTACACTTTGGAATACATAATCATAGTGACATTATCAAGGTTATGAGTGGATGTCCCAGTTTATGACTCATCTGGACAGTCCATTGACCATGCTGAAGAGCACAACATCACAATTCTGTCAAAAACTGGCCACGAATCAATTGTAGATTTTCACCATGAATTTGAAACTAAAATACTTACCGTATTGGCCCGAATATAAGACAGTGTTTTTTGCATTGAAATAAGACTGAAAAAGTGGGGGTCGTCTTATATTCGGGGTCTAGACATTATACCCATTCACGACGCTAGATGGCGCCAGATATCATTGAAGCGAATGCTGAACTTGACTCCCCAGGCCAAAGCGAACCCCTGTCACGAAGAATAAAAATAAAAATAGCGGTAGCACGAAGAAGAAAAATAAAAAATAGCGGTAAGAAAGAAAAGAGAAGAAAATAATAGAAGAGATAACAGAACATGGAGAAACGTAGCGACAATCTGGAGAAAAGTGGGTCGAAGATCGGCCAGGTTAACCGGCAGCTGAGGAGAAGTTATGATGTAAACTTCAAGATGATGGTGATAAATGAGGCAGAGTCTTCAAACAATTGCAAAGCGGCTGTGAAATATGGTGTCACAGAGTGTAATGTACGGAGATGGAGAGCTCAAAAAGATCACCTAAAAAATGCTCAAAGTCAGAGAAAAGCTTTCCGTGGTCCTCAGAGCGGCCGCTTCCAAGAACTTGACAGGAGGGTGTGCGCGTACGTGGACGAGAAACAAAAGGACGGGATGCCCATCAGCAGAGCTGTCATTCAGCTCAAGGCCGTGGAAATAGCCAAAGAGCTAAACATACCCACCGCTGACTTCAAAGCAAGCCTCGGCTGGTGTAAAAGAATGATGTGGCGTAACGGACTAACGCTGCGACGCAGAACAAGTCTAGCCCAGCGCCTGCCCTCTGACTTTGGAGAGAAGCTGTCGTCTTTTCAGCGCTATGTAATCAACTTAAGGAAAAAGCACTCTTACCCACTGGATCAGATTGGCAATGCTGATCAGACACCTGTGTTTTTTGACATGCCAACACCTGTCACTGTACACAAGAAAGGTGAGAAATCAGTTATTATAAAATCCACTGGAAATGAGAAGAGCCGCGTTACCATCATGTTAGCCTGCCTCGCAGACGGAACCAAACTCCCTCCGTATGTGGTTTTAAAACGTAAGACAGTACCTAAGGAGGCGATGCCAGCAGGCATTATTGTACGTGCCCAGGAAAAGGGCTGGATGGAGACTGAGCTTGTAGTGGACTGGCTCAAGGTTGTGTGGGGCAGATGGCGTGGGGGACTCAGAAAAAAGAGGAACATGCTGATTTTGGATGCATTTCGTGGACACTTGTCTGATCCAGTCAAAAAACAAGTGAAGGCGATGAACGTCCGGGGGGAATGACAAGTCAGCTGCAGGTGTTGGATGTTGTGGTCAACAAACCATTCAAAGACAATCTGCGAAAGAAATACACAGAGTGGCTCCTGTCTGGTGATCACGCACTCACACCGACAGGAAAGATTCAGAAGCCTTCGGTACGTTTGCTCTGTGAGTGGATCTTCCAAGCATGGGATGCAGTTTCCCCAAAGAGCATCATCCACGGGTTTAAAAAATGTTGTATATCAAATGCCCTGGACAGCAGTGAGGATGACGTGCTATGGGAGGAACCAGCGGAGCTAGAGGATGGGAGTGAGGACAGTGACACTGAGCACAGCGAGGCAGAGGATGTTTGTGAGGAGTAATGTTCTGTCATGACAGATCTCAGCTACTCTCAAGTTTAACCAGTTTGCATTATTTTATTACAATGTTTTTCCTTATTCAGATTTGTTTCAAGACTACAGTTACAGTTAGACTTCACTTTGATGGTTAATGCAGTTATTGCAATTTTTTTGTTTTATCACAATAGATTGGTTTATTTACATTTCAAAAACCAGAAGCCATTCATTTGCGGATGTGATTGCACTTTAGTTTACATATTTAAATGTTCAGATATTAAGATTTGAATGAGGCAAAATAACATACTTTTTCTCTCAAATATATTGTTATAATCATTTGTTTCAGATGTACTGTAATTATTTTCTGTATAAAAATTAATTTGGTGTTCAAAAAGTCTTTTTTCAAACTTAAGTCTTGAAAAAGAGGGGGTCGTCTTATAATCAGGGCCATCTTATATTTGGGCCAATACAGTACATTGTGGCAGACACCAGGGGCTATGCCTCTCACCCAGCAGGGCTGTGAGCTGGGAGGCCTGGTTTACGTTCCCTGGCTTTTGGTCAAGTTGTTCCTGTTTCAGTTGGTTTTTGGTTGGGCATAAATGAAGTCAAAACTCGCCTTCGTCTCCTGGTTTTTCCTCATCCTGCCACATTGGTGACCCCGACTTGAACATGTTTGAGCAGATGAAGTGTGACTCCACTTTGTCCACACCGCCCCATCTCTCACAGCCGGCGCTGTTCCACCTGCGTGGAATCACCATGGAAGACTCCATGTAGCAGCAGGCGTTCCAACAGTCCGTGGGCTTCACCGCTTCACATGGTGCCGAAGGGGGATGGGTCATGGCGGCCCTGCGGCAACTTTCGCCGCTTGAACAACGTGACTGCGAATGATCACTATCCCATCCCCCACATACAAGACTTCTCCACGCGCCTGGCGTTTTTCTCGAAGGTGGACCTCGTATGCAGCTATCACTAGGTTCCTGTGCGCACAGAGGACACGCCCAAGACCGTGGTGATCACATCATTCAAACTTTTTGAGTTCATGCGCGTGCCTTTTGGCCTGAAAGGGGCAGCACAAACTTTCCATATGATTCCTGATGGACTCGGTGTTGCATGACCTGGCCTTTGTTTTCGTTTATCTGGACGACATATTGGTGGCCAGTCCATCAGTTGAAGAGCACCTGGCGCATCTGAAACCAGTTTTCCATTGTCTGGACAAACACGGCCTGATAGTCAACCTGGCCAAGTGTCACTTTGGACTGCCAGTTATCAATTTCTTAGGTCACCGCATTTCCCATGTCCCATTGCCTTCTAAGGTGCAGGTGGTAGCAGACTTTCCCCGCCCAGTCTCTGTCAGGGCGTTGCAGGAGTTCTTGGGCATGGTGAATTTCTATAACCGTTTTCTCCCTCATGCCGCCCATCTCCTTCAGCCACTGTACGGAGCCCTGCGGCTTATGAAGGCAAACGACCCTGTTGGCCAGACTCCTGAACGTGTCCATGCCTTTGAGGGAGCTAAGAGTGCCCTTGTTAACACAGCCCTCCTCGCTCACCCCGAACCTGCTGCACCCATAACTTTGATGACCAACGTGTTGGATATAGTTGTTGGGGCAGTGGTTGAGCAGCACGTTGCAAATGCGTGGCAGCCACGTTTTCAGCCGAAAACTAAGAGATAGCGAGCGCAAGTACAACATTTTTGACCGGCAGCAGTTGGCACTGCACCTTACAACCCATCATTTCCGTTTCCTGCTGGAAGGTCGCTCCTTCACAGATCATGTGGATCATAAGCCGCTGACTTTCGCCATGTCCAAAGTTAATGAGTCGTGGTCTGCTCGTCAGCAGCACCACCTGGCGGCCATCTCTGAGTTCACAATGGACATTCGGCACATGGCCGGGAAGTCGATCCCTCTTGCTTATTGTCTGTTGCGTGTGCTAGTGTGTCCTGTAGTCCTGGGGATGGATTTCTCTGCTATGGCAGCCAACCAGTCAGGAGACCCGGATGTTCTTGCCCTTAGGACAATGCACACCGGCCTGAAACTAGAGGACACAGTGGTGCAGGAAGGCAGCCACGCCCTTCTCTGCGATGTCTCCACTGGTCGTCCCCGCCCTGTTGTTTTGGTAGCCTGGTGCCGTCGAGTTTTCAAGTCGATGCAGTCCCTCTCACACCCTAGAGCAGGGGTGGGCAATCATGTGCCATGGAGGGCCGTGTGTATGCAGGTTTTCCTTCCAACCAAACACTTTAACAGGTGATTCCACTGATTAACACACCTTCAGCCACAGAAGAGTGTTAATCAGTGGAATCACCTGTTAAAGTGTTTGGTTGGAAGGAAAACCTGCATACACACGGCCCTCCATGGCACATGATTGCCCACCCCTGCCCTAGAGTGTGGTTGTTGGTGAAGTTGCTAAGTTCCAAGTTTGTCTGGCTTGGCCTCAGTAGCAGCTGTAGCAGTAGCAGTTCACCAGCACACAAAGTTGCCCCTTGAACTGTTTCTGATTCCGGTTAGATGTTTGGACCACGTGCATGTGGACCCAGTGGGCCCTCCACCTCCTTTGAAGGGCTTTTTGCACCTTCTCACTATAGTGGATCAGACCACCAGTTGGCCAGAGGTTTTCCCTCTGCCCTCCACCACGTCCTTGGACGTCGCACGCACGTTTCTGTCGTCCTGGGTCACTCATGTTGGTACTCCATCAGATATCACCTCAGACAGGGGCCCCCAGTTTGTGTCAGAGCTCTGGTCAGCATTTGCGCAATCACTGGGTGTGCAGGTGCACTGCACTACCGCGTACCACCCTCAGGCTAATGGTTTGTGTGAGCGATTTCACCAGTTGCTTAAGGCAGCGCTGCGTGCTGCACTCTCAGATGGTAACTGGGTGGACAGTTTACCTTGGGCTATGCTCGGGTTGCATTCAGCCGCGAAGGAGGACCTTGATGCTTCGCCTGCTGAGCTGGTTCTCGGTCAGCCGCTCTGCGTCCCTGGAGAATTTTTTGCCTGGTGGCTCTGCTCCTCAGCCTCGTCCAATCATTTATCCTTTTTGTCGGAAGTTACTCATGTACCGGGCCCCATTCACCACTGTTTTCCGCAGTCATTCGTGCCTGCAGAGCTCATTGTTTTTCTCCTGCTGTTTTGGCTTTTTTTTGGTGAATTATGACTATAATTTATAATGGGATCACAAAATAAATTGACATAAATATGTGTTACATCCATTACCGCTAGTCAGTCCATCAGTATTACAGACCTACCAAAAGCAATCAGATGAAATATGGTAGAAGCAGAGACAAGGAAGAAACTACTGATATGCTGCCACGACACTTCCCTCTGTGAATGTATGATTCTATTTACTGTGCCAACTGTAACTCAGACACATTTAATTACACAAGGCCACCTCCTGACTGTGGGAGAGAGAGAAGCGGAGGAGACACGTCCACATGAATTGAAGTCATCTGACCCACTGATTTATTTCGAGAAAGGGGAGAATCTGATGTCTTTTATTTTCTTGTAGAATCAAATAAATGTGGTTCACAGAGTGGACATCCATTATGTATTCAACAGTTTGGTTTTGCATTAGCTTTATCAAGAGTTAAAACACCACTGTAATTCAAAGAGCTGTAAATTGAAACTACAGCAGTAGAGTCCCACAAACATAAGAGCTGGCTAATCAGATCAACAACTCTAGCGGTGAACCTGGAGAATGAACCAGTCTGTCATCTAGTCCTCCCATCAAGCTGGCTCGCTCTCCCTGCCCCCCCCCCCCCCCCCCCGTCTACCAGTGCACATTTTGTATTATAAACTGTTTTCTTGTCTGTAACAACATCTACTGCACGTCTGTCCGTCCTGGGTGAGGGATTCCTCCTCTGTTGCTCACCCTGAGGTTTCTCAGATTTTTCCATGTTTCCCTATAGAGTTTTTCCTCAGTCGACGTGAGGGTCTAAGGGCAGAAGATGTTGTTATGATGCCATGTGAAGCCCTTTGAGACAAACTGTTTGTGAAAACGGGCTATACAAATAAAACTGCCTTGCCTTGAAGTTCCAACAGGAAAATCTTCAGCAGCTTTTGGGGTAATTCACCTACTCTGAGTCATGCGTCAAACTGAGTTTTGCTGTTGCTATTTGTATCTAATAAGTCTTACTAATCTGCAAGACTGCCTAAAAGACATTAAATCCTGGATGTCTTCTAACTTCTTAATGCTAAATTCAGATAAAACTGAGGTCATCGTGTTTGGACCTAAACACCTCAGGGACACGCTCTCTAATCGAATCACTACTCTAGATGGCATCACCTTGACCCAGAGTACAACTGCAAGGAACCTTGGAGTCATTTTTGACCAGGACCTTTCCTTCAGCTCCCACATAAAGCATGTGACGAGGACCGCCTTCTTCCATCTGCGAAGTATCGCTAAGATTAGGAATATCCTTTCCCAGAGTGATGCTGAGAAACTGGTGCATGCATTTATCCCTTCTAGGCTGGACCACTGCAACTCTCTATTGTCAGGATGTCCTAAATCCTCTCTAAAGAGTCTCCAGCTGGTCCAGAACGCTGCAGCGAGGGTTTTGACGGGAGTTAAGAAGAGAGAACACATCTCTCCCACTTTAGCTTCTCTCCACTGGCTTCCTGTAGGATCTAGAAATCGACTTCAAAATCCTTCTGCTGACTTATAAGGCTCTCAATGATAAAGCTCCATGCTATTTGAAAGAACTGATTAGTCCCTACTGTCCTACCAGAGCACTCCGCTTCCAGAATGCAGGTCTTTTAGTGATTCCCAGTATCTCTAAAAACAGACTGGGAGGTACAGCCTTTAGTTACCGGGCTCCTCTACTGTGGAACCAGCTCTCTTCATGGGTCAGAGAGGCAGACACTTTAACTACGTTTAAGTCCAGGCTTAAGACTTTCCTTTATTACAGAGCCTTCAGTTAGGACTGGTTCAGGTAGCTCTGAACCATTGATAGCTATGCTGCTATAGGCTTAGACTGCTGGGGGACACATCAGGTAACATGGAGCCCTCCCCTCCTCTCCCCTCCTCTCCTCTCCTCTCCCCCCCTCTCCCCTCCTCTTCTCTCCTCTCCCCCTCTCTCCTCTCCACCCCGCACATTTTTGGAACTGCCATTACCATTACTTGTTGCACTTTGTAGTTTGGCCTTGGTGTCTCGCAGTCTCTCTGTTTCCACATATCCACCAGAGCTCCGTCCGCCCCCCCTTTTATCCCCTACTATTACACAGGCCCGCGCTCCCCTTCCATGAACCAGTCTGCCATCCAGTCCCCCATCAAGCTGGCTTGCTCTCCCTGCCTCCCCTACCAGAAGCTTCCTTCTTCAACTGTTATTAACATTTCCGTGTTTCTCACATTCTGCATTGTAAACTGTTTTCTTGTCTGTCACAACATCTACTGCACGTCTGTCCGTCCTGGGTGAGGGATCCCTCCTCTGTTGCTCACCCTGAGGTTTCTCAGATTTTTCCCTGTTAAAAGGGTTTTCTATGGAGTTTTTCCTCAGTCGATGTGAGGGTCTGAGGGCAGAGGATGTTGTTATGATGCCATGTGAAGCCCTTTGAGACAAACTGTTTGTGAAAAGGGGCAATACAAATAAAATTGCCTTGCCTTGCCATACGTAATCATGGTGACATTATCAACGCTCTTCCCAGTATATGTCACTGTATGATATTCATTTTTATCTGCACAATAAGTCCTAACCAATCCCACCAGTGACACCCATCTTTACACTGATTTGATTCTGTCACCATGTTGGGGGCACGATAATTTTGTGATTGTGTGTCCTTACCTGACCATCAGAGTTGCCAATAGGAGAGTTCAGGATGAAATCAGGAGGAGCCAGTACATCCACCAGTGCCACCGCATCATCTTTAAGCTGAAAATGATGCACAAGTTATGTTGAAGATCATTAAGATACATACCCTCTATGCTGACCAGCCAGTCAGAAACTGGTCTGCAGACCATCTCAATCCTGCCAACATCAATCTCTGAAGAAAACAAAATGTCTCCAAAGAATTCAATTAAAGGTAGGCTGTCATGTTACTTTTGTATATATCATCCACCCAAAAATGTTGATAAACATTTTTATTGTCAATTTTTTTATCATTATTATTTTCATTTTATGAAAATTTGAAAGATTAACTTTTGTCGTTGCGATGACCGTGCTTGCCACACTAGCATAAACAAGCCAATATAAGCATGCTGTAATTGAGTTAGTGGGATGCCTGAAGCAATAGGCTGTTAGTGTCTTCATTTCTATGTGAATGATAATATAATAATATATACTCCTACTAAACTCAATTCCAACAGAGGGTGCTGAAGGCCTCATATTGGTACCTGCTCACTCGACTGATGTTAGTAACATTAGCTGGTGTGATGACAGAATCACAGTCAAAAAGATCGCCACAAAAATGAGACTAGTTGTGGACAATATATAGGCACAAGTGTCAGTCCAAGGCCCTTTGTTTGATTGCCACGAGAGTATTGCCGCATTCAAGGAAACAACAACAGAAATATTTTTTTGGCAAGCAGGTACCACAACAAAAAAACCTGAAGATGTCTTTCAATCTAACAACCAGCAAGAATACTTCTATGGAGGAGTCGACTACTGAAGAATCAACAATGAAAAAAATCCACAATGAAATGCTGTAACACACTCACCAAATAGTGCACACACACTCGTGTAATGAATTCAATTGTCCAACAAATGACTCTTCACTGACATTAGTCAAATAAAGACCCTCAGAATAAAATGTAGCCCACCCCTGACTTTACCCCTACTTTATCACTACAACAGACTGGACTATCAACTGTCCCTTATAAGGAGACTGTAGTAGAGTAGAAGTGAAGTCATGTGAAGAGAGAATAACCCAGATGGACAGGGATGGGTGGTCTTTTACCTGGGAACAGAGGGTCACAATAGCCATTTGGATCAGTTCTGCTGGCTCTCTTCCACTCAGGTAATTCCCTACATGGGAGCAACACTTTATCACCCACAGCGACATAATTTACTGTTTGTGTTCACATGTTCACCGTGATCATTCCATGGTAGAATGTGGCCACACTACCTTCACCGTCATTTATGGTCCATGTATGTTCACGTAAGCTACATCAACATCATCTTGTGTGTGTCACATGTTCATCCTGCTCATACCCTGGTAGAGTGTGGCCATGTGGCTGCTAATGCTCCAGAGACCGTAGAGAGCACATAGTCTGCTGAGGACAGGTTTGAGTCCTAGGGGTGTGTCCTCCTTCCTGGTCAGTTCATGGAACCTCTTCAGACACTCGTGTTCGATGTAGGTGATGGCCAGTGACCGACAGAAGTATACCTGACCAATACACACACAGAGAATGCCCCAGCTTTTTATTTCTCTAATAAAGTCAATTGGGAAAAGCAGAACAGTGAAGCCAAATTATAAGCGGAGGCAGCAGGGATCAGGTGGTCAAGTGGCTGTCGGGTAATCAGAGTTGCCCATTTCCTCCAGAATGTCTCCTGTTGCCATCTATATCAGTATATTAATGTGTATAAATGGGTGAGGGTATATGTGTTGAAAAGCCCTCTGGTTGGTCAATAAACAGTTTATACAGTTTATATAAAAATTCCTGTTTGGTTAATCTATTTGCTCCTCCCACATGAGCATAACATCAGGCAACAAATACAAGACTGGAGAGGAAAGACATGTAATGTCTGCACGCAGTGGTCACTATGTCTTCATGACGATAGTCTAGAGCAGCAGAATCTCAACCAGCAACTTTAAGCGTTGACTTGTAATCTGGTTCTGTTCTTCTGATGTCCACTATAACTAACATCTTGTCCCAAGAAAATATGCA